>NC_133225.1:14326539-14584039 GCF_040436345.1 Pagrus major
AAACAGATTCAAAAAGTCACCCCTAAATTGCACTAATTTAACACATTTTAATCTATCTCTAGGGACTAGATTTGCATAGCCTTGCCCACCTCAAAGTGCTGCCATGGCATAGACCATATTCACACGGTGTCCATTTTAGTCTAATGTCATGCTCAGGGTGAGACGCTCAAATGCAAACCCAAAGTGTTTGTGAATTTAAAGGGACAAAATGGCTCACAGAGATAGTGTAAGGGTAGATGTAAGATGTAATCTCTGTGCTTATACTCCAATGCGTACCATGGTTAGCCAACAGAGAGAAGCTTAACTACTTGGGGAAGAAATTTTAATCAAAAGAGAAAGATCTTCATTGACTGATATTTATGCCTAAACAAACTTAAAGGACAACACAATTTCATACTGTTTTACTTTGTTTATATGTGGTGGACCCTGCCACCTTTCTAGCTTCAAACAGTGTTCTGGACCTTATTTTCCTCTGAGAATAGCTTGTTTATTCATTTACGGAAAAAATAAATATTGTTGAGTTTGTATTTCTTCTCCAAAACTACATAGTGCCTCTTTAATACTGGGAGCTCCTGGTTGACTGGTTAGGTCCATCCTAAAGTACAACAAGGGCCACCAAGACCAGAGCAAACGGCGGAAATCATGCACCTGTCTGCTCCGGAGAGACGCAGTAGCGAACACTAAGGTGGCTCTTCTGTCTCAAGATGAAAAGGAAATACTTTAATCATAAAAAAACATATCCACCTATTGTGATCTTGATATATATATATATATATATATATATATATATATATGTATATATTAAAAGACAAACAATAACTGATTCAGTAAATGGTTGGATAACCAAATCCAATTACAACTTTAACTGAATACATAACCAATAAAATCAGATGCAAAAAAAATTATATAATCATATTTTGAGCAGTGTGATTTAGTTCAGATAGTTAACTGAAGGCTGCAAACACTGCCTGTTGGCTTTACTATATGAGGCACTGTGTGTTTGAGGCATTCCTGGAAGGCTATGTGGACCAGACTGGCAGACTGGGTCGTGATGAGTAACAGCTTACCGCAAAGGGAATGAGGGGCTGGTGTGTGGGCTGCATGGGTGGTGTCGTCTGTGTGTGTGTAATCATACTTATGTGCGTTAGGAGAGCTGACATTTTTTTTTCACGTCGTTCAGAACATGAATTAAAGCTGTTTCTTCCAGCATTTCTATCGGCCTGAAGTGTCCTCGAGCGGCAAAGCAGAGTATCAGTGAGGTCACAGTGACATAGACGAGTCCTTCGTTAGACGTCAGAGTTTCGGAGCAGAGAGAGGTGGGCTCGAAAAAGAGACAAGGACTTTCATTCAGCGACTCCATGTGTCCCTACAGTGCCGTCTTTCAACGTGCACTTCTCACTCTTTCTCTTCAGCTCTCCAGCTTTTGACCGGATCTTGTCCCTTACTTCAGAGAAATGTAGGAAAAGCAACTCACCGTAAAACATTCATATTATTCAATCACAAGTATTACTGATTGAGTCCAAAAGAGTCCGTACACGCTCACATCAGCGCCATCAACAGCACTTGTTGTCCACCTCAAAGCAGCTACTGGTCCTAGCATTGCTTGGTGGTGAGAGATGGACAGCCAGCATGCAGCAGACACACAGCAGCCGGCCTCAAAGCTTTATTACACTGAGAGAGAGAGGAGAGCAATGATAAGACCCGGCCTTTACACAGACTGATAGAGTAGGGCACACACACACACACATCACATGCTCGGCACACACACACACACATAAATACAAGCATGTATTTGTGAGAGATTTGTTTGAGTGCCAAGACTAAATGTTCAACCTTTATCAGGAAAATTCATTAAAGCAGAAAGGTCAGAATAAAACTAGTTCCAATACCTGGATGTTATCCAACAGCTTAGAGGATGATTTTAAAGATCCCCTCCACACATGTATTGAGGCAAACATAAAAATGTGTGTCCGACATTGATTTTGTAGGGGAAAAAAGTATAATTACCACATTAAAATCCTTAAAGTGGCACCTACTCCTTTTTCCTCATCAAAATACAGAATAAATGAGTATGGACACATTTTTAATTAACTGCTGGCCTTAAGAGGTCTTCTACTTCGCTGTAAAGTCTATTATCAGTATATATGCACTGGAGGCTTCAAATTTCCCACATCATACTTGTGTATGTTTATTATTGGACCAGTATCGGTTTCCAAACTACTTGTGATGTCATAAACAACGCTCAAAGGCCCGCCTCTTGAAATCTGACCTTCAACTAGAAAATGCTTTCCTGCCGAAAATGCAGTGTGAATGCTGAAATTGCAGTAATTTCACCGTCTTGCCAACTGTCTGGGTTTTAATTGGTGATCTTTCAGTCTAGTGTATGGACCTAAGCTCTATGCTCTAATCACTTGTGGGCTCTAACCCACATTTGAAAAGTTAATAAGTACATTTCATGATCCGTTTTGGTCCTCAAAGTTTTGTGAATGAGGCCCAATAAGTTCTCCTTGGACCCGATCTTGCCAAAAGCCTCTTTCTGTGACCAACATATAACGTTATATGTATCCAAGCGGTTGGGCGATCTCAAGCCATATATTGTCCTTGACTTGGTTGTTTAGGTAGTCCTTGTAGTGTTTGTCATACAGTGTTGGATGCTGTGAGACCAAACTGATAAGGTTTTCTCCCATTTTGACCTGGACATCAGCGAAAACAAAGGATTATATTGGTCAAACATATATTTCTGCAGGCAGAAATCTGCTGACATCAGGCTACATCTGAATAGTTTTTCCCCCAGCACAAATTTTCCGGACCTCACGATAATAAGAACCCATAAAATCAGTTTTCATACATTTCCGTGTTAATTTTTCCGTCGTAACTTGCAAAGAGATCCCATCTGTGTTTGGTATGCAAAGGCTTTTAAAGAAAACATAATTTAAACCACTTGGCTGGCAGTTCTAACGAGTAAGAGTGTGTTATCTTGTGACCTGTAACCACTCGACTAGGAGCAGCGCTGGCACGACTGAAGGCATTAACATTTATAAAGGACAGGGGTTGTAATTACTAAACACATTTTTAAACTAGCAGGCATCAACCATGTCTATGCATTTGTGAAGTTTTTTAAATACGTTAGAAATGTTTCTTAAAGCGAGGAGATGAGGAGTCAAACCCCTTAAAAATGTACACTTTCAACATTTCATGTGAAAACAGCCTTCTAGAAACTCTGCATACATCCTACACTGTGAAGCTCAAACATTCATCTGGAGGAACAAGAAGAAAACACATTTGAATTGAAAATCTTGAATTTAAAAAAATACTAGGCTATCATGGAATATTAAATATTGAGATACTGAGTAAAAATCCCCATGCAGATGTTAAAGCCAATATTAAACTCACTGTAAGAATATCCAACATGTTTTGTCCCCCTACCCGAGCCATGTCTGTTGAAGAGACTTAGGGCAGAAGTTGCGGTGTTTACCACCCAGTTCCACACCCGCTCTCTCCTCATTGTTCCTGCTGTTGTCCGAGTCCAGCTCAGACAGGTGGGATCAGCACCCATTATGTTCTTTAAGACTCCTGCACACACACAAAAGAACATTAGTCTGCAGGTAAGAGAGCTTGCTAAGCAGATACCCACACATTGGATGAAGACGCACACATGAAGCACAGGAGTGGTTATCCTCCCCACTGCCTTACGAGATCAAATAAAAAAGATTTAAGTCTGCATGTTCTCCTATGTGGGCTGTTTCTTTGTGCTCCAGTTTTATGTGTTTCACAGACATGTAACTTAAGAGGACTGGATGCTCTAATACCTGTGATAGTCTGGTTACCTGCTCAGTGTTCACACAGCCTTTAAACCATGCATTGTTAGCTGAGATTAGCTCCACCCGGCCCACGACACTGATAAGGGAATAAATGGTAAGTTATACAAATTGATACATAAATGTCTATTGGTTTTATTTTCAGTCAACATTTAAGAGGGAGACATAATCTTTAAGGTAGTGTGTACAGGTTGAAAGTATATTAACTCAACAGCATTGTCACTGAGTGTGTGCTTACACTGGCAGTGAATACAGACCCTTACACCCATCTAGTGGTTAAAGGAACAACTGCAGTCTTCCCCTAAAGTCAATGCAAAGCAGATGATCCATTCTCTCTTAAATAAATATTCTTGACTGGTGCCCCTGTAGAGTCTGGACATAATAATTTTAAAACCTGTACAATATAAGGCAAAAGTATTTATTAATAGCAATAGTACTTTTACCAGCAAGTCCCATTGAGATAAAAAAAAATCTCTTTTACAAGAGAGAGCAGGCCAGAGTAGCAGCAGTACAGTCACAACACATTAAAATGCCACATATAAAACACAATAATACAGAACAGCTATTCAAACACAGTGCGCCCCTGAGGAAAAACAACCACATGCCTCCTTCACCATATTCCTGATGATGCCCTTTTAATTAATTGGCTTATGCTAACAAGTTTAATTTTAGATCTCTTCGTAAGAAATTCCATGATCCAGGTGCATAGTATGAAAATACAGTTTTTCCCAAATCTGTTAAAACCAGGTGTAGATTAAGAATCAACCACTTGAAGGAGCGTAGCTGGTAACTCTCAGAGCTAAGACAGAGAGGGGTACAGAGGTAAATTGGAAGGTTACCCAGTATCATAATTAAATATACCAGTGCTGTGTCTGTGAAAAGTCAGTGACGTTCAACCAAACAAAAAATGTGGAGGCACAGGTGGCACCAGGACGGGGGCATGCTCCTCATGGATGCCCCTATGGTAGATTATGGTATAGATGATAAAGTGCCCTCTAGGGTGCCCTAGCAGTGGACAAAACGTGGTGAAATGCATTTCGTGACTGGAAATATGTCATGAATTTCTGCGCGATGGTGCCCCACCGCATACTGCTGGTGGCTTATCATTTTTTTCGCCCCTGGCCCTCAAACATGAGAGTGAGAAAGCATAGAATCCAGGGAAATCAAACAAAATCGAGGCAGCATTGCCAAATACAAAACATCTGTCATAATAAACCAAAAAGCAGAATACTCTCTCTTGTTTATCAAAATAAGAGAAATAATATCACAGAGGTTTCATAAAAATAACATGGATTTTTCTTAAAAGACTATAGCCTATAAGTGATATCATAAATAAATAAATAAATGTGACAAAAATATAATTAAATGTAAAAGTTGGCATTAATAAATGTATGAAATTTGACATAAATAGATGTTTTTGCTTTAATTTCCCTTTGTATTTATTTACCTCTGTATTAATTCAAGTATGTATTTACAATCCCATGTAATTTTCCTTTTAATTTAATAATGTATCCACTTTTATTCATGTATTTATTTATTTATTTATGATTTTGGCAGCTTGAGTCCTCCATATAAGAGTTCTGTAAGGACCTTACAGAACTCTTATATGGAGGACTGGACCATGGACTGCAACAAAACATGGCAGCAATGGACCTTTACAGTGTTAAGACAAGCAAGTCCTCTGGAGACACGACTGGTGTTTTCTTACTTTAAACACTTTTAAGATTATTTACTACCATCACTGTGACCGATCACACTCCGGTACAGTAGATGTCAGCATGCAGGCTTCCGTAGGCGTTGCAATCATGTTGACGAAGAAGAGAAGCGGAACGGAAGTGTCAGCTCTTGTTTTTCCCGGACTACAAAAAAGGCGTGCAGGCGGTTTCCTTCAAAACATTATGGCGTCGAGACGAAAAACAACAGTGCCAAGTAGTTTAAAAAGTGTCTCCACTGACGCTAAAAGGTAGTGCTCATTGTATTTTTGTCTATCTTCAACGCGACTGTCGTGTATTTCTCAAATTTCTGGCCAGTTTGTTTTTATGAGAATTAGACGTAGAGACGACCCAGTCAAAGTCTTTTTAGTTAACACGCTATTTTATCTTTTATTTAGCAGTAACTTCATCTTTTTATACTACTAGACCAGCCATTATGCCAATAAGTAGGTTATAAAAGCAAGTAAATGTACACGCCTCTTGTGTTCTTGTGATTTGTGACATCTTGACAGTAGCTAAGCTAACTGTATAGCTTAGCTCCAGGGTTCCGCTCCTCCTCTAAATAAATCAAAGGTTCTTGTTTCTACATTTTTTAAGTTGACGGCTCATTTCTGTTTGTTTTCAGCTCGAAAAGCGTGAACAATGCTACTAAAGCAAACAACAGTGGAGCTGGGAAGAAAAGTGTCAAACGTAAGTATTCGTATAGGTTTACGAAACTAGTCTGAATGTAATGAACACATAATGTTAATATAACATAATGTAACATGACACATACCTGTCTCTCAGAAGTTCATCTACAGGATGACCTTTTGGCAGTGATGAAATGTAACTAAGTACATTTACTCAAGTACTGTACTTTGTACTTCTGCTTCTTCTATTTTATATGAATATTTATTATGAAAATTCAGCGTTTCTTTTCAATAGCTTCCATGTCATGTGACCCAGTGACTCCAAACTAATCCTCCAAACTAAAAACTGGTTTTTATTCTGTTTTGTGCCGTCACCCTGAAAGCTATGAAATATTTCATGCATGTTTTTAAATGTGCTCATCATGTAAATGTACTCATCTTGACTTGCTTCTAATATGAATTATGCATTGATATGTTGAATTAGGGCAAACTAAGTTTAATCATTTTCATTTTTTATTTCTTTATTAATATCTCAATCAATCTTTAGCATCTGGGACTATTGTCAAGTCTCGATATATGCAGGCTGCTGAGAAGACATCTCTTTCAAAGGTAATGCTATTTCCTGTGTTTTTCTGTTTTCACCTAACATACATAAATAAAATATCAAAATGCTTAGTTAAATAATGATAATATCGCCCTCTTTTGTTTGTGCAGCTCGCATGTCTTAAAATAAGAGCTGCTGTAAATCCCCTCCACACTTTATCTGGTCATATACTGCCCCCTATGTTCCCCCTAAATTCTGGCCATATTTTAAAAATTACACTTGTAACGTTGTTGTTGTTTTTCCTTGTCATACTTTTGCTGTTACACATTTGCACAGAGTAATTCGCTGACAAATGAGTCTATGGCTGCGCCGCAGAGGCCTTCCTCACCAAAACCCAGTGGTGTCAAACCAAAGGTGGGCACTCCACCAAGACGCTCATTGGCCCCACAGGCTCTAGCAGCATGTAAGTATTTCCTAAAGTGTTCATTGTGAATGTGCATTCTCACAATTGTTTATGATAGGAAACTGCATTTCTCACTTTGATAATGTAAATTTAAATCAAATGAGTATGGTAATTGTCGTATACTCTACCAGCAATTATATTAACCTCCAAGTACTGATCTTCTTTAAAATGACTTTATTTTCATAATGGCTACAGTTTATTGTTGATACTTGGATTGTGTATGATTATAGCTATTATCTTCCTTACAGCAAGGATGTCATGTGACACTGAACCGTCACTGCTTGGGAGAAGTATTCTACAATCCACTTTCTCAGATGGACACTGCCATCGACCAGATTTTGATATTTCAGTTATTAAAGGTAAACTGATTTAAAGCCCTGTGATGATAGCTATTATTTACTAATGTGGTTGTCCTTTAACAGCTAACTTTAAAAAAAAAAAAATCTATTTCTCTTAGATAAAACAGTGATTGAAAAAGCAGTTGAACCTGAGAGAAATCCAGAGAATGAGAAGAGGCAACTTGAGATGCATACATTCCTCCTGGCCTACCTCACAGCTAAAGTAAGTCTCTCAATGTATCTGATGTGCTGGAAACAGTGAATTTTTAAATAAAACACTATGAATAGCTTTTAGTGACTTGTCCACTGTGCTCTGTGGGGAATAAACATGTCTTCATGCTGTGAATGATCTGACTCCATCTTTTTAATGTTTGATTTAAGATGGAGAGCAATACTGCGAAGCTCAAGGCCGAGGCCGAGGCAAGGATCCTGCAGGAGATGGAGGAAGAAGAGGCATTGCATAATGAGGTTCAGGAGAAGAAGCGCCAGTACCTCCTCATGGAGAAGGAAAGGCTAGTGAATGAGATGCTGGATTTGCAGGTCAGGAGTCAACCTTCTTTGTAGTGACCTTTTTAAAATGTGGCCCGTTTTAAAAATTCTCCTAGCATTTAGAAAGAGCTATAATTTAGCTTTTCTAATTTGATAATAATGTCCGATCAAAAAAAATCTGTTTAAAAATGTGTTTTTTGAAAAGTATTTTAAATGTAAAAATGCATGATTCTGACTAATATTTATATTTTTATCAGATTGCTGCACTGACCCCTGTGGCTGAAGCTGCCAAGCAGTTCACAAAAGACTACAAGTCTTTTGCCACAGCTGTTGACACCACCCGACATGAGCTGCCTGTCAAGAATTTCTACATTGACGGGGACAGAAGGGAATTTCTAGGTTGTTATTACTATGTTTAAAAGTTCATTGAAAAGTTAAAGTTACGCAGAACTGAACATGGTAAAAGTAATCAGGACTGTGTGTCACTGCAAACATAAGATAACAATTTAAAAAAAATAATCTGATACTTTCTCTGACATTGGTAAATTCTAATTAGTGCATGGAAAATATCTGATATTACCTTTTTTCATCACAGTCCTGTCCCCTTCAAAACAGTATACAAATATAGAAATCTCTAATGTAGATAGCCAGCATTATCCTGACTATGGCAGACTTTGGTGTTTGCTCCTGGATTTTAAGGATTTGTTACATAAGCTGATTGCAATTAGAATAATCTCTCTGCATTATTATTGTACCAGTGTATGCTCTTGTAAACACCAAATGACACATATTTTATGTATTTTGCTGGAACTGATGATAAATGTTATGTTAATCATAGCCACCTGTATCTTATCTCCATCCATTTTAGATAAAGCTGAGGCTTGCCTGAAGGAGAGTGAGAAGTTGCTGGTGGAGTGCACAGAGGGTGATTATAAAGACAACAGCACTTCTCTTGAGTGCCTAAGGGAAATGAAAATGACATCAAAGGATATCAGTCAGCAAGTATCAGGGTAGGTGCACATATAAATAAACCTAGTAAAGCTGTGAATATATTATCTGCTCTGTGTTTCACTGCATGACTGCTTTTTCATAACTGCTCATGACAATGTGTGCGTTTTTTTTGCATATATATGGCTGAAAAATAATTATACCTTGGCAAGTATTCAGTGGCACCTAAAATGCATCCTGAGTGACAAGGCTGGACTTGTGCTTAAAAAGTGGCGTTTCTCTTTTCTTAGGGCATTTTCAGAGCTGCTGGAGATGTCATCATTGGTCTGCCGCCACACAATCCATGTCCAGCAGTCCACAGAGGAAGAACGGCTTGGCACTGCCAGAACCCAAGAGCTCTATTGTCTCAAACAGTGAAGGATCACCATACAGCATGGGATACACAGTACATGCACTTTGCATACCTCTCCACCCCAGATTTCCCCCAGTTTGGATTTATTTGTGCCATGTTTGTTTTTGTTTTTTTATGTAAACTGTCAGAAATGTTTTCAGCATCTCTGTTATGAAATATTGCAAGTGTTGAACAATGACTGACACTGTTTTGTAGCTGCAACATTGTTAATGAAATACAATAAAAAAAAATGAAAATATAAATGAACCGTCAACATGGGCATTTTATTGAGAAGCAGTAATATGCAGCAAGGTGGTATTCTACTTTTATGTTGTGTTAAACGCAGCTGCTAAAAACACCTAAATCTGAATGGATTTTACATAACCAATTCATGAGAACAGTTTTAAGAGTTGTTCATGAACAAGTTTCTTGTTACAAAAATATTCCTGATGTTTTGCATCCAGATCTACGGAAGCCCTAAAGGGCCATGCATTCATACATTTTATTTTCTCTGTTTTCCCGTGACAATGAGTTAATTTCATTTGTTTTCTCGAAATCTCAAGTTATTATCTCGAAATAACAACTGCCGTTTTCCCGAGATAACGGGATAATTTTCTCGACATCTCGAGATAATGAAACTTCGTTTTCCTGAGATAACGATATAATTAATTTGAGATCTCGAGATAATGACTGTGATATGATAGGCCTGAGATTTCCATCACACACACGCATGTTGACCAATGGGTTCTTGAACACTACTGTAGGTATGTCTATTTCTCCATTTGTTTTGTGTGTTTATGCTTTCTATACTAAATTAGTTTTTGATGAGATGAATGAATGTTACAGCTCAAGATCTCAAATTAATTATATTGTTATCTCGGGAAAACAAAGTTTTGTTATCTCGAGAAAATTATCCCGTTATCTCGGGAAAACGGCAGTTGTTATTTCGAGATAATAACTCGAGATCTCGAGAAAATTATCTCGTTATCTTGGGAAAACGGCAGTTGTTATTTCGAGCTAATAACTCGAGATCTCGAGAAAACAAATGAAATTAACTCGTTATCACAGGAAAACGGAGGAAATAAAATGTATGAATGCATGGCCCTTTAGGGCTTCCGTACAGATCCCTGAATTATCCCCTGACAAATTAACAAAAATGTCAACAAATTAACAAAAATGTCCACAAATACACAGTGTTAAATGGGGAATGTGTAGTTTTGGAGAAGAAATTCAAACTCAGAATTTTATTCAAACTCAGAAGAATATGTTTTTGCCATAACTGAATAAACAAGCTGTTTTCAGAGGAAAATAAGGTCCCCAGAACACTGTTAGAAAGGTGGCAGGGCCTGCCACATATAAACAAAGTAAAACAGTATGAAATTGTGTTGTTCTTTAAGACCAGTTTGTTTATTCAGTCATGAAAACAAAGGGTTTGTTTCGGCATTTAAAAAATTAGTCAATGAAGATCTTTCTCTTCCGTTTAAAATTTCTTCCCCAAAATTAAATAGTGCACCTTTTAAAGAAAGTATGAAAAAAATCCCTTCATCCGGGTCCACACCAAAAGTTAATGGGGTGATTTTTGAGACTCATCCTCCATCTAAGTTTCATGGATATTCATTTAATAGTTTTTGTGTAATCCTGTTGACAAACCAACCAACAAACAAACAGACGGGTGAAAATTTAACATCTACGGAAGCCCTAAAGGGCCATGCATTCATACATTTTATTTCCTCCGTTTTCCTGTGATAACAAGTTAATTTCATTTGTTTTCTCGAGATCTCGAGTTATTATCTCGAAATAACAACTGCCGTTTTCCCGAGATAACGAGATAATTTTCTCGAGATCTCGAGATAACGAAACTTTGTTTTCCCGAGATAACGATATAATTAATTCGAGATCTTGAGTTAACAAAACGATAGTGTAGTATATTAAATCATTGCAGGAACCATCATTCAGTGTAGCAATGTCAGAGGAGCAGGAGCGTATCGATCACCACGTCACATATGTTTTCAATCAAGGCCTGACACAGGCTGAAATAGCATTATGCCTTGCTATTACAGATAATATACACATTAGTGTGCGTAATCTAAAAAGATGGTTAGCAAGGCTTCAGCTATATCGGCGGCGCAATCTAAGTGAGCCTGATGTCGTCATTAACTACATAGCTGACCAGCTATGTAGTTAATGAGGAGATCTCGAATTAATTATATCGTTATCTCGGGAAAACAAAGTTTCGTTATCTCGAGATCTCGAGAAAATTATCTCGTTATCTCGGGAAAACGGCAGTTGTTATTTCGAGATAATAACTCGAGATCTCGAGAAAACAAATGAAATTAACTCCTTATCACGGGAAAACGGAGGAAATAAAATGTATGAATGCATGGCCCTTTAGGGCTTCCGTAAACATCCCTGGCAGAGGTTATACATTTAATGATCTGATATAGACGCAGTGTTAAGTCCAGTTCTGAGTTTTCTTCTGTTCCCAGTTTGTGTCTTTGTGTGTGTGTATATATATATATATATATATATATATATATATATGTATATATATATATATATATATATATATATGTATATATATATATATATATATATATATATATATATATATATATATATATATGTATATATATATATATATATATATATATATATATATATATATATATATATATACATATATATAACAGACAGACACAAACTGATGATAGTGTAATGTTTGGAGATTTTGGAGACAAAATTTCAACTTCAACTGTTGTAAACCATCGCGGCCTGTTCCGGATGTGACGTTACACCAAAACAACAATGACGCATTTTTATTGGACGACGCTGGAAAGTGACGACCGGTCTGTTCTTTCAGACCAATGAACCGCAGGAGAGCTCCTCGACGCATGTAAGGACAAGGGATTTATTTCACATATATCTAACATTTCGTAGAAAATGGCTTCCCAAGTGAGCTTTTTTGTCGTATATTGTCGTTTTTCTTTGTGTAACTTGAGTATTGTTCGACTACATAAACGCTATTCGCACGTTAGCTCTCGTTGGTAGCTAGCTAACTGTCGTAGCTAGCTATGACCATACACATGTCTATGTTTATGACTACTAGACATTAGCCTGGCAGTGAACTCACCACAACAACAAGCCTCTAACACCTATGTTATAGTGGATACCAGCTACAAACTAGCAACTGGTTAAAAGTTGGTAACGTGTCCTCTGTTTAATCACTTCAGAAAATACAGCAAACAAATCAAAGAGACCTGACAGAGCTAGCATGACACCTATTACACTGTTTTTCAGATTCAGTTTTGTTTATGGAAGATATGAAATAACTTAATATTGACTTAACATAGATATGAGATACGATATGACTTTATTGATTACTCATTTCACTTTGTATAACCAAGAAGAAGGACAATTGCACTGTGTAACTGCACCCATATATGTAATAAACACATTGTGTGTAGTTGTATACTAAATAGAGTCTGTAAGAATAAATGTAATTGCACAGAGACATTAGATTGCACAGGAAGCAAACAGGAAATTGCACAGCAAATATGAGGGATGTGCTGCATGCATATATATATACTTAGAATAGAATATATATTGTGCAAGGTAGCTTGAAGTTCAAGCAGTGGGTTATGGTGGTTTATAGTGACAGAGAGACTTATCGTACATTTTGAAAGAACAAAGTGCAACTAACTTCAAAGATCACGAAGGTTCATAGGTAGTGGTACATGCTTAAAGGGGCACTATGTAGTTTTGGAGAAGAATTCAAACTCAGAATTTTAATATTAACAATATTAATGCGGTAATAATACAAAACTACAACAGTATGAAAGTGTGTTGTCCTTTAACGTTAGTTTGTTTATTCAGTCATGAAAACAAAGAGAGTTTGTTTTGTTTAGTTTGTTTAGGCATAAAATAACAATCAGTCAATGAAGATCTTTGTCTTCTGATTAAAATTTCCTCCACAAAACTATATAGTGCACCTTTAAGCTCATGTGAAAATTTCTGTGTCTTTATGTGTCAATCAGTGATCTACTGAAAGAACAGGAGGTTAGGAAAAATGTGATTTGCATTCTGTAAACTAAGATAAAGGTAACTATTAAATTAAGCTTGTGTTAAATTAATTAATAACTTAATTAAAAATGTAACCGTACCCAGGTAAAGCAGAATGGAGTATGTAAAAGCAGTCATGTGTCAGTTGGTACAGGTTGTCAGCTGTCAAGGAGGGCCACCACACAAGAGAAGAAGCAGTGCTCCTGAATGTTTATTGTATCTGATCCTTAACAGAATTAATTTTCCACTAATAACCAACCTGTTTCCCTCAAACAGCTCTCATTCTCAGAGGAGAGATGCACCAACTGGAGGATACTGTAGACAGAGGAGTCAAGAGCAATGGCGAGGCCAAGACAAAGCACAGGTGAGAGAGGAGGAGGATGAGAAACGTCAGCAGCAAGGGAAAGAGACAGTGCCCCGGGGGGCCTGCCATACCATGTGCCCTGCTCGCGAGCTGCGGGACCGTGAGGCACAGAACCGCCTTCACCGTTTTGAGGTGGTGGCGGGCATGGAGAAAGTTCGACGGCCCAGGGGAGACCCCTTGCGTGCAGTCAAAGAGTATTCCAGACCAGCAGCTGGGAAAGACTCGACGAACCCCTATGACCTCCGTCCACCTGCTGTGTTACTGAAAACTGTGTGTTACCTCATTGATGACATCGCTGCCTCCCCTCACCTGCATCCTTGGACTGAGGCTAGTAGTATTTACATATCATTTTCCCAGTCACCAAGTTTTCATAACTCATATATTACAGAAATAGTTTGCTTAAAATCTAATTTTTTGGCATTATCTACACACCTTTAATGACAGTTGAAACATCACTTCACACCAGAACAGCTTCATATCCAGGAGCCTATTCTTCAGAGTACCAAAAAGGGCATAACATGAACATACAGCAGTGGGCAAATAGTAGGTTTTTGGATGCACGGTGCAATTGTTAATTGAACAACACTTCTTTTACATAGCACTACCTGTGTGTAGTGTATCATGGTGCCTAACAAACTGACAGATTTTTCAGTGGCAACAGAATTTGCATAAATATCAGAGACACTGAAGTAAGAATTTATGGATCTAGGATGAATTGTAGTAAAATTGATCCTGACATGGCTAATTAGTTACTAAGAACTAAGAACCCTGTACCATTGAAGTTGCAATCATGAATACACATAAATACAACTCTTCACAATGTATATCTTTTTCTTAAAGAGTAACTTGTCTTCCAGGTGTACAGCTTTGTCTTTGATCGACTGCGTGGAGTGAAGCAGGACATGATCATCCAGAGGGTGTCTGGGTTGGACTGTGTGGCCATTTTGGAGCGGACGGTGCGTTTCCTCATCTATGCCTCTTATCGGCTATGTGGTGAGCCCCTGCGGCTGTACGACCCACGAATCAACGACACACACCTACAAGAGAACCTGAGCTGGCTGTTGGATTGCTACGCAACTGGAACAGGATCACATCCTAACCAGGAAGAGTTCCAGGCTCTTGGTCTCCTATACAACTTAGGTTGGTTTTCTTGTTTAATAATAGCTTCGTACTTGAAAAACATTTTGCGTTTATGTATTTGCATGCATGTCGAGGCATCATATAAATTATAGAAAAATATGTAATAATCATTAACAACAAAGAGTGTAGCCACAGTCAGTGGTTTTCACATAGAACAAGGAGATTTTGTTCACATTATACTTTAAAGGGGCACTATGAAGTTTTGGAGAAGAAATTCAAACTCAGAATTTTAATATTTACAATATTAATGAGGTAATAATACAAACTCAGAAGTATTTATTTTGTACATAACTGAGGGAAAAAACAGAACACTGTTTGGAACTAGAAAGGTGGCAGGGTCTGCCACATATAAACAAAGTAAAATAGTATGAAATTGTGTTGTCCTTTAAGATTAACTTGTTTAGTCAGTTTATTAAGTCACAAAAACGAATAAAGTTTGTTTACTTAGTTTGTTTAGGCGTAAAAAAAATCAGTCAATGAAGATCTTTCTCTTCTGATTAAAATGTTTTCCCCAAAACTACATAGTGCTGCTTTAAGGCAGGTGAACTTGAGTCTGAGTTATATGAAGAGTAAAAAAAAAAAAGGGTGGTCACCTGAAAGATGTCCATCTAACATGATTAGGATAATTTTTTCATGCTTGTTTTCTTTCCTTCGTCTCCCCCAGGTTCAGCTCGAGCCTCGCAGCACATCATGGAGCTCCCTGAGCGGCTCCGCAGCTCCCCTGCCGTCACACTCGCTCTGTCCATCAACAGAGCTTTCCTGGAGCGAAACCCTGTACGTTTGCTCCGATTGGCTCAGAGGTTGAACTTTATGCAGAGCTGTGCTCTACACCGTCACCTGGTGGCCTGCCGCAGAGATTTGCTGCTAATATACAGCCACGGATACAGCAGCCGCAACTGTCGCTTTCCTCTTGACAGACTTGCTCAGCTTTTGTCCTTAGACACTTTGCCCGCAGCCCATCTCTGTCAGGCGTATGGACTGGAGGTGAACCAGGAGAACCAAGTGGTTTTCTCCAAAGCTGGGTTTGCGGAGCCTGCACAAGGAGACCTGCACTGCAATCTGTATCACAACATAGTGGCTGAGAAACAAAGAGACCTCACCATTGGGAACATCATTCACGGTTGCGCTTGAGACAAATGTAAAGAGCAAATCAGCAATACAGCTAATGTGAGGCTCTATTTGTATTGTAAGGGAAATGATCATATTGCTTTTGTCACTCCATGGGTAGACAACAGTGCAGCTGCTCTGTCATGTGGTTTAATCTTTGTATTTCTTTTATTGTGGATTTGAGCCTCAGAGTTTCCTTCAATGATGTCCAAAGCCAGTACGTTTTCCCAATGAAATTCTTTAGATCAATCATGTTCAACACAGGGGTCGGGGTTGTCGTTAAGCTAAGGGTCTGCCGTGCTTTTCCTGAGAGAGACCGAGCTCAGAAAACGTCTTCCCTCTTGGTTCTGGATGTGCTTGTTCATCATCATGCACTTGCTGCCTGATTTACTTTAAGATGTGAATAACTGTTACGTTGTTACTAGTCAAATGTTTTTTTAATGTCATACTGTATTTCAGAAAACCTGCTGTGAAACAGTGTTCAATCATTTTTATCAATGCAGTACCTCAGATTTCAATAAATTTTTCTACATTAAATGTTTTGGTTCTTTTATCTCAACTTTGCTGCATTTAAACTCATTTGCCACTTGAGGGCAGCAGATATCTGTAAAGGGGGGACCTCCTCCTCAATGCACTCCAATAAGTAGGAGAAAAGTAAGTGAATAAAATTGAGATAATCCTGTTTAAAGTGTTTATTTTGTGTTTTTCTTTTTTACCCTGTGCTTTCCAGTTTGGCAGTCTTGTGTTGTTTTCCAAGGAAGGAAACTAACTGTGGCTGGAAGTGAGCTGAGGCAGAAGTATGTGAAATGTGCAGGTTATTTAAAAAAGGTCTGAGCTGCAGCAGGCTCCTCACACACACACACACACACACACACACACACACACACACTGGGGTTAGTCATGCTCTCGCAGCACAGAAGTGAGAGGAGGTATTGAAGTGAATGGAGCGCAGACTGACGCCGATCGCCTCCCGGAAAGAAGAGAGGGGGGAAAAAAAGAAACAGATCCACCGACTTGAAAGAGATCACCAGGAACAATCGGGGAAGCGAGAAGTTGCAGGGATTTTTTTTTTCTCTCCCTCCATGTCAAACATTGCTTTACAGTGACATTTGCGAGCTTGAAGTGGGAGGACGCTCACAATTTGTAATGCTGAAATATGAGAGAACGGAACCGGGGCGGGTGAAGGCACATGGGAGAGGACTGTCCGTGTACTCTGGGCTCTAAGAGAAAAAAAAAGAAAAAAAAAAAAAACACACACACACACGGTTTGCTTGGAACAGGATTTGACGAAGTGGGATGATTACAAAAAAGTTGATCTTTGGTTCCGGACGAAGCTCTGCGCGCCTATCACGCCAAGCAAGCAACCTCAATGGATAGATAGACTGAGAGGGCTGCAGACACAGACTGTTCAAGTTTCATTTAACTTTTTCATCAGAGTTGGAAGATCCGACCTCCTTCAAGAGAGAGAGAGAGAGAGAGGAGGGGAGGGGGAGCCGATAATCCAGCATTATCTCGGTTACTGAGGCCAAAATGTTGCGGTTGTCTCTGACAGCTTTGAGTCTTTCATGGACTTTGTTCATCTGCAACGTGAGCAGAGCTTATGCACAAGAAAGACTGTAAGTAGCCTGTGTTTGCATGCCTTGTCTCTGAAGTGGAGTGGAGGTGCTTTAACCTCACTGCAAGCACTTCCGAGGCTCACTATGGAGAATGTAATCATTTTAAAACACTGAAGTCAGACAAGTCAGTGTACGTGCAAAGTAGCTTTTTGTGGCAAAGCATCAGTAATATTTGATATCCTGTTTTTGATTGTGTGTGAATACATGTGTCGTTACAGATGATGACATTGCACTGAGTTTATCATTCACTGATGTAGTGATATGTTGAGAGATAACCTGCACTGCAGCTTTCAGAAAGGTTTTCTAATGCCAATTTAAAGGTGTCTGCTTTATTTTACCCCTTCATTACCAGGGGATTTAGAGGTAAAGTGGAATTTTGCCATCCACCAGCTGCTTCAGAGCTAAATCTGACCTTAAGAGTTGAGATTTTTATAGTATAAAGTTCAGGGAAGAGGGATTGGTTGCAGCTCTGGCAGAAACTGCTGTCAAATACAGGCTTGATTCACAAAAGAGAGCTTAAATCTATCATTAAGTTGTAAATCACTGAGGGTGAAATTTGGGCAAAAAAAAAAAGAAAGAAAAAAAAGTCAAAGGCTAAGAGCATAAAATCATGTGACTGGACTAAAAAGAACTGACTGCTAAAAGACTGTTTAAAAAATCCTAATCAGGCACTGAGCAGCTCTCAGCTGAGGAAGAAAGTTGGGTGAAAACAATGAGAACTTGAGTACATCAAGCCATGTGACTGAAATAAGCATGGTCTCCACCACCTGATCCAGGCTCATCCAAGAGCTGGTTAAACTCACTGTAGATCAAACGCGCAGAGTCAATTTCCTCGTATTATCTTCCTTCTCCCGAAGCCTTATTTTCCAGGGGATTTTCTCATGACTTTCTCTCTCAGGAACTGCAGATGCCTCCGGCTGTAATGCTGTAGTACTGTAATGCCAACCACCTGATCCTTCTCTCAGGCATGCAATTGGGTTTGTGCTCAAGGCTTTGCTCACTCCTAATTTGTGTGATCTTCGGTTAAGTTTTCAGGGGGCGAGTCGGCCTATTTGCCTTAGAAATTAGAGTTGAAATGACCCGGTCAGGTCTGGTCCAGGTACATCAGCGCTCTTCTGCTTTAGTTATCACAAGAGCACTTATTATTCTATCTTTGTTACCTGAGAGATGGAGCCCCTCTGCGCCAGATGGCATATTCTTTCATCCTTATAAAACTTTAAATTGGGCTCTTCTTCTCCACACTGTTGATAAGCATCAAAGAATGACCTTTGCTCTGTGACCTCAGCGACAGGCTCCTTCCTTCAATTAAATGTCAGAGCGACTGCGTGGAATCTCAGTTGTTACTTTTTCAAAACAGACGCCAAGGTTCTGTCAGAGGTGCCGGACCACCCAGCGAGCAGAAAGCTCATTGGCTGACAGGTAACTGTGTCCCTGGTAACCAGTGCAATTAAACCTGATCTCTCTGCGCAGATCCATGTGGAATGCCCCTGTTTGTATGTTGTGTGTCAGGGAGAAACACGACTTCTTAACTCAGGATCAGGAGTGGGAAGTGGTCTCAGTGCACCTAAACGCGGAGCAGTGATGCCCTTCATGTTATTGCATATGTTGGCCTCTGTCCTCCTTGTGTCTCTTTGTTCTCTGACCTTTGACCTCTTACTTTATCTCCTGCCACCACCTCTCCTTCTGCTTTGCCACTTCTACTTTTTCTCCTCCTCTGTGTACTCTCACCCCCTCTGCTCTCTTCTCCCAGGGGCTACTTGGTCGCCGCACCCTCCGTGTTCCGAGCAGGCGTGGAGGAGAGCGTGAGCGTAACCATCTTCAATGCGAAAGCAGAAACGCGCGTCCAGGTGCAGCTGTCGGTGAAGGGACAGACGGTCGCCCACAGCCACGGCTCGGTTCTCGGTGAGAACAAATTCTGAAGCTAAGGTTACGTTGGCACAGTGCATCACTTACTTGCACTAACAAGTTGAGCTATGAGACACCCACCCCCCTCCCTTTTGTGTGATTTATTCAAAGGATGTTGAGATCACACATAGATTGAAGTACACACATAACGTAACGATGATCCTGCTGCCCTCACTGTGAGCTCCTGACCAGCTCTGCTTTTTCATAGACATTATCTTTGATTGGAGGCATCAGCTCAGCCCACCCCCACCAGCCACTTAGTGTATACAGTGTGTGATTTGTTTGACAGCACCGTTAATAGATGGTGCTTGCTCTACCTCACAGTGGCACTGAGACAGGCTACAGCTGGATTTCCTGCTAACCCAGGGTGAACTCAGCCACAGTGTAGCAGCTCTTACTGGATATTAATCGCATTATACAGATGTTCATACAGATTTAATCACATTCATTACCTCTCTCTGTTTCTGTTTCAGACAAAGGCACCATCAAACTGAAGGTGAGTCTACGACTGTGTGTTTGTTTGCGTTTTGTTTCCTACAGTGTGCGCACGCCGCTTTCTGTTTAGCGGTGACAGCTGCACAGTAGTGAGAGCCTCTTGTCCGCTGTGTGCACATTCCTCAGGCAACATGCAAATCAACACTAACGTTATTTGTAATGCAACATCTGTCTCTGCTCATTCATTGGGAATAAGGTAACAGCCTCAATGTAATATGCAACAGCTGTTGACATGCATGTATGGTCCGCCGCCCCCGAAGGCTGGAATAGATCAATCTAGTGTACACAACTCGAATCTTCCCCTCTGTCTCTCCCCTCCCTGTAACCTCCACCCTCATTCTCGTGAAATACAGTCATGTGTAGCGTGATGTGTTATAGCTCGGCATCTTCCTCTGCGGTTCTTTTCTCAAGCTGTAACTTTTGTTCCACGAGAAAGCTCAATCAAGGTGAATGATTTCAAGTTGTGTACAACATTTCAGAAGCCCTCCCCGTTTTGACCTCATTTTCTTTCCAGTAAATCCAGCACTGATCCTCTTTGTGTTTGTGTATTTGCCACTAGGTTCCCTCTGGGCTAAGAGGCCAGGCACATCTGAAGGTGTGGGGGAACCGTCACCTCACGGAGGGAGGCTACATCTTCCACAACTACACCACCGTCACAGTGGAGAGCAAGGGCACGGCCGTCTTCATCCAGACCGACAAGCCCGTCTACAAACCCAAACATAAAGGTTCCCTCATAGTGCGCCTGGTAGTTAAACAGTTAAACCTCAATTCTCTGCATTTCTGCGCAGAAATGCAGAGAATTGAGGTTCATGAATGTGATTGATGAGCCAAAAGTTGTTGACGCTGAAAACCAAAGATGGTAATAATTGCTGTGGTTGTGTGATTTTTGATCCTGGCAGTATTTTTAATCCATCAAATGAATTCAGGCAGTCAATTTAATCAATACGGCCGAGTAAAAGTTTTTTAGAAATTGGTCTGTGATAGACCAGAAATTGATTAATCTGATAAGAACTTTATGGAACTCTAGATGTTGTCTATATGCATGAAGAACCTCCCGTTAAACCTGCTGTATTTAACAATGCTGTGTTTCTTTCTCTGCTTTTAGTGCTCATCAATGTCTACACAGTCACCCCCGACCTGAGGCCAGTAAATGACAAGGTAATTCAAAATGTATCTCATGTTAAAACCAATGAAGGTACACCCTTCAAACACATGCCTAAAAACCTATAAACATTACACGCCACTCACAAAAACAATAAAGAATCGGTTAATAACCTTTAGTCAAACTGAATGTGAGGATTTGTGGCAAAAAAAATAAATCTGAATGACCAGATCTCTGCTTATACATTCACCTATTTTCCATGTCACCTCTGCAATAGAGCGACATAATATTTAGCACGAACATACTTTTCCATCTCTAATTGCTGGGATTAGGAGGAGAAACCCAGCCTCCCGTGAGTGCAGAGTAATGTACAGTTACCTATTTACAGAAGCCAAGCTCGAGTCATTCCTCTTGGAATGTCAGCAATGGCTCCAAATATACTGTGCAACTGTGCAGACAGACGGTTTATTGATGTTTGCAGCTATAAAGGTCTGCTGCTGGTAAAACGCAATACTCACTTTCACAGATGGATGATTGTTGGATAAGGAAGGAGTGGGGAGAAGCGTTGGGAAGAGAGGGATAGGATCGTCTACAGTTTGTGTCTGATTCATTACATCTTGTGCTTTTTTTTTTCTTTATGTTTTTTTTGCAGATCGAGGCGTATGTTTTGGTGAGTGGAAGCTGGTGGGACCACCCAGGGGGACAGTGGCAATTTTAGTTCCCAGCCCGGTCGGAGATTACAGAGCAGAAGTCAGGGCAGCTCACCTAGATAACAGGGTGCTCTTTGGAACAGTAGAAGGATAAACAACATAAAAGGAACCTCTTCTCTTCTCTTCTCTTCTCTTCTCTTCTCTTCTCTTCTCTTCTCTTGTCCTTTCTTCTCTTCTCTTCTCTTCTCTTCTCTTCTCTTCTCTTCTCTTCTCTTCTCTTCTCTTCTCTTCTCTTCTCTTCTCCTCTCTTCTCTTCTCTTCTCTTCTCTTCTCTTCTCCTCTCTTCTCTTCTCTTCTCTTCTCTTCTCTTCTCTTCTCTTCTCTTCTCTTCTCTTCTCGTTTCGCAGATCTTGAGACGTTTCTAGGTCAAAAACAACCTAATTACTTCTTCATAAGAGGCTTAGGGAAGCCCATACATGACTTGTAGTTAATGTAAGGCACATCAATGTTGCACACAGCTTGCCCTGCACTGCTCTTTCCCCACCCACATGCCCACAGACACACCTGGCGGAGATCTACACTCTTCTAGTTTACTACTTTTTTTTTTTTTTTTACCTGCAACCAGCGAATCACCTGAGGAAAAGCTGTAAAAGTATTTTGACAGCTATCTGAGAGAGGAGCCAGGTCTCTGGGTCAAGTTCAGTTCAAGGACTGTTAGACCTGTCTTAACAATTGCCATATATGAGATTCCCTTTGAACATACAGTAGTTTGAAACTTAAAGGGCAACTCCACCGATTTTACAAATTAAAGTGTGTTCTCGGGTCTTGGGGAGTACTGCTTCATATGTGGAAAAAGTAGTATAAAGCCTTTTTGTGGCTCCAGAAATGTAATCTAATAAATTGCCTCCAGTAATGCCATTTGGTGGCTGAGTTGCATTGTGGGTAATGTAGGCACCAGGTTTTGAAGAATGTGTGGAATAAAAGAGGCGATATCTCTGATTCTGCTGTATCATTTGTCCATAATGAGTCCAACAATGCAAACTTGCTTTTCAAAACCTGGTGCCTACACTACCCACAATGCAACTTAGCCACTGAGTGGCATCTCTGGAGACAATTTATCAGATTACATGCAGCTTCCTCTGGAGCCATAAAAGGCTTTGTACTACTACTTATATTCTACTTTTTCACATGTACAGTAGTACTCCCCAAGACCTGTAAACACACTTGGTGGAGTGGTGGATTTACCCTTTAAATGTAGAATGTGTAATCTTAACAGTGGCTTTTGAACTATGATCCCTCAGGATCCAAGAGGATCCAGGATGGTCCAGTGGAAAGGTCTTAAATCCATCTGCTGTGGTGAGCCACGTCTTCTGTATTATATTTGCATCATCACTGTGCAGACTGAGTTCATAAAGTTTGCACATGTACTGTAATTATATGCCTGTTCCTTTCATTCAGTTTTCTGTAATTGTCCTATCAGGATTGTATAATGTTAGTCACGTCAAGCAGACAGGCATCGAAGGTGAAACTACATTTCTCTGTCCTTTAGGCGTCGTGAACATGAGCTTCCCTCTGTCGGACCAGCCGGTGTTTGGAGAGTGGTTTATCTTCGTGGAGGCGCAGGGCCACACCTATAACATGTCGTTTGAAGTGCAGAAATATGGTGAGGCCATGCACATACAGTACAAGGGAGTTTGGCACAACAGTTTATAGCATTTGTTATCGAGTTTATTTTATTTTATTCTTGCATTTAAGCTGGTTAAAGGAGCAGTATGCGAGAATTGGCCAGTTGTTGTTGTCATACTTAAAACAAATAGGGGCCAGCATATCACTAGAGCTACACTTTTTGACTGGGAAACAATTTTTACATTACGTTGCATGTACCAGTGATATAATTTGCCTTAAAATAGATTTGTTTTGTGTGTGTGTGATTGGCACTCTCAGAAATAGATGATTTCATAAAATTGGTATCGAAAAAAGTATTGTTCAAGAACAGTTATCGAAGTGTCGGTATCGGTAAAAGATAAAGTTTTTCTTACTAACCAACCAGATTTTTTTGAAGGGGTTGCGACTGGTTGAGAGCCACTGCTTTAGAGACAAAAAGAGGAGCAAGTTAATTATTTAATGCACCAGAAAGGCTACTAATACGGAGCACAAATATGACAAAAAATACACCAAAAAGTAGAAAATGTAGTGATATTGTGTTACCTTCCTCACAGTGATGCCCAAGTTTGAGTTGGTGATCGATCCGCCGCGCTATGTCCATGATCTGAACTCATGCGAGCAAGCAACTGTCAGGGCCAAGTAAGTCACCTGAAACTCAGCATAGAATACATCTAAATATCTTTATCTTCTTGATTCACTGACCTTTGCTGCCTTGTAGAGGCCTGACGTGTCGATTTTGTACAGGTATACCTTTGGGAAGCCAGTGGCAGGGAAGCTGACAGTGAATATGACAGTGAATGGAGTGGGCTACTACCGTCATGAGATGGGCCATCCTGTGATTAAAACCATGGAGGTCAGTCTATTTATTCCTTGCTACTATGCTCCTGTGTATAACTTTAGCAGCTGACGATTAAGGCGGGCGTTGAAATAAAATGGTTGATTGCATCATTTGAATTGTTTGAATTTGAATTGAACCATCTCTAAGTACTATTATTATCATACATACATTGTACATAATTATTATTATGGGTGCACCCCGGCACTAGAATTATGTTCCACCCGTTCGCAGTACCAGATCTCTCCTCTGCTGTTCTCAGATCAAAGGCTCTGCAAACTTCAGCCTGTGTGTGAAGGACATGATGCCCTTGGATGTAGCCGATCACTTCAGGGGCTCTGTGAGCATTTGGGCGTCAGTGACGAGTGTAGACGGGAGCAGGCAAACCACATTTGACGATTCAACACCCGTCCATAAGCAGCTCATCGACATCAAGTACTCCAAGGACACACGCAAGCAGTTCAAGCCTGGTCTGCCTTACAAAGGGAAGGTGAGGCAGCAAAATGTAGCTGTTGATACTGTATGTAATACTACATACTGTTACAATTATCATCTGACAGGTGTTGTTGATTCATATTTACACTATTGGCTGCTTTTTGTAATTTCCCATCTGCTGTTTGTCAACCCTCTCCCTCTCCCCTGCAGATTGAGGTGACCTACCCTGACGGGAGTCCGGCTAATGGGGTGAGGGTGCGTGTCAAAGCAGAGCTGACCCCCAAGGACAACGTCTACACCAGCGAACTGATCTCCAAGGACGGCCAGGCCACCTTTGAGATCCCCTCCATCCCTACTGCTGCCCAGTATGTCTGGTTGGAGGTCAGTGGCTCTAGTAGCACGAGCAAGAAGGTCCTTCCAAGCAAATCTTATGTAAACTTAAAACGTTTTATTTTTTTGTTTGACATAGACCAAGGTGACATCCATTGACGGCAAGACAGTAGGAGACCAGTACCTGCCCAGCTACCTGTCTATCAGTAGCTGGTACTCCCCCAGTAGGTGTCACATCCAGATTCAGAGCCCCAGCGCCCCACTCAAGGTAAACGCTGCCTAAATTTCCAGGCAAATTCCTTTGAGTGTACTGTAAGTTCAGCATCATTTTAGTTGTTTTATGATCAAGCCTCATTTTGGACGATCACAGTGTCCTCAGTAACATACGGCATAATGTCAGCATAATTTCATCCCTCTGTGTGTGCAGGTTGGCCAAGAAGCAGAAGTCGCTCTCAAATCCACCTGCCCCTGTAACTTCACCCTGCACTACGAGGTGACATCCAGGGGGAACATCATCGAGTCAGGCCAACAATCAGCCAACCTGACAGCCTCGCACAGAGGAAAAAGGGCTACAGTCACCTTTGACAAGAACATTCACACTACCAACCTGCCGCCTTCTGCCTCGGGTAAGTATGTTTTTACCACTGATTTAATTTAATCGATTAAGGATGAACAGAAAACCTATAGAGAGAGTGTACTCCAGTCCTTTTAGGATGTCTGTTGTGTTTTTTGTCACAATAACTGCTTTTGTTGGATAATATATTGTTTGATAAATAATTGCAATAAACAATAGTATTGTCATATTAGGACAATTATATGCCACAAAGGTAACACTCTATAATACCCATTGTTAATAAATGGTAAATTTATAGTTAATTCAACTTTATTAGATAGTTATGTCACTGTAAACAACCAATGAAATGATTTAAAAACATTTATAAAGCAATTCATTACTGTAAAGGTGTATTTTATGGGTGCACTGTTTGAAGCTAGAAAGGTGGCAGGGTCCGCCAGATATAAACAAAGTAAAACAGTATGAAATTGTGTTGTCCATAGCACCCCTTTAACAGTGAAATAACTATTAACTAAGTTTGATTAACTATACATTTATATTTTAAATTATTATTTTTATAATTTATAGTGTTACCTTCAGTGGCATAAAATGGTCTTAAAATGACAAAAAATATTGTTTATCACAATTATTTCTGTCACAATATATCGTCCGACAGCACTCCAGGTGAATCTTAAAAAATATCTAGATGAAAACAAGACAAGGAGAACAATAAAAAAACACTGAAGTGCTGCACCCATGTCTTATAATGGCAGAGAAAAACCTGCTGTTTAGTCCTGATTATGTTAGATAAAGTGTTGGTAACATTGTTTTGTAAACAAACAAGTGTATAAACACAAAGAGCATTATTGAGGTCAGATAGGCTTCTTAAACACTGAATCAACCCACTTTGCTGTGTCCCTGTCAGGTGCTGCAGGCTCCTCCGCCCAGGCCGAGATGGACAGCTGTGTCTCCTACCTACGTTTCCCAGTTAGCCACAGCATGGCACCCCTCAGCCGTCTGCTGGTGTACTACGTGAGGGACAATGGCGAAGGTGTCACTGACAGTCTGCAAATCCCTATCCAGCCCGACTTTGAAAACCAGGTTTGCCTCGTCATGTAAAAAGTAGTGTGAAGCCGTATTCCTGCTCATTGGTTTACTCCACACAGAAGTGCTTTTATCTGTAACACCCTTTATTACCCTATCAACACACATAGGAGAACTGAGAGTATGTTTCTCGGCCAAACATTGCTGTTGTATATAAATTAGTTGTTATAAAAATAGTTTTATTATGCAACGATTAATAAAAACGTGGAACAAACACGGAGCGGTCTGTGTATACATTTTGGAGCTGAGCCCGAGTATCCATGCACCAGCTCTGTCCACAGTGTAATGTCTGTAAACAAACAGCTGTGTTGGCCTGGGAGAGCTCCCTAGTTCCTGCCTGCATTAGGTGGAGTTAACTCCCTGAAGTATTTACAGCTCCCTGGTATGCCATTACAACACTCTATGTGCGTGTGTGTTTGTGTGTGTGTGTGTTGGAGGAGGGGGTTGTGAGGGCATGACTAGACAGAGGCCGTGCAGGCCGCAGGCGGATGAGTGGGGTCGTGACAGGAGAGGATGACAGGTTACAGAGTGGTGAAAGGAGGGCAGCGGAACCGATTAACAGGGCTAATTTGTGACTGTGCGCTGTCGAAAAAATTGTTTTGATGTGTGAAAGTTTATGACCGACTCTCACCATCCCTCCTCCTTTTAAAGCCTGTACTTTTCCACTCTGTCCTCATGTTTCCCACCACATCTGACCGTCTCACAC
Source organism: Pagrus major (assembly GCF_040436345.1). Classification (NCBI taxonomy): domain Eukaryota; kingdom Metazoa; phylum Chordata; class Actinopteri; order Spariformes; family Sparidae; genus Pagrus; species Pagrus major. The sequence continues at coordinate 14,353,938 of NC_133225.1, forward strand.
ATCAGGATTGATGTTCTACTGTATATGATGCAAACATTGCTACTGAGGAACTATCAGGCAACACTGCCAACTAGTGCTGAAACATTTAGTCAATTCACTGATTTATTCATTGACGGAAAAAGAAACTCTGCATTTTACTCACTTTTCTGACACATTACAGACTCAGCGATTAATCAGCAAATCTGAAATAAAATCAGCTGATTAATCACTAACTAAAAACTGGTTAGCTGCATCTCTACTGACAAATATTTGTTAGGGTTTAATGCACAATGTTTAAGTCTGAAGAGCTTGTTGTACCATAGAAATAGCAAAGAAGTGCTCATTTTATGGTTGTTGAATTGTGTCTGTTGGTTTGCAGGTGTCTGTTTCTCTGTCAGCTAATGAGTCCATGCCAGGGGACCCCGTGACGCTGCACGTCCGAGGAGAAAAAGGCTCCTGTGTGTGTGTGGCCACTGTCGATAAGAGCCTTTATCTGTTAAAGCCTGACTTCCAGCTCAGTCCAGACAAGGTTGGTCCGAAGTTTACTGTGATATTTCATTCACTGTCTGTTGTAAAAAGAACATCTGGCATTCAAGTGATGTAGTTTCCTTTCATTCGTATTTGTCTCATATCACTATTACTTTACTAAGTCTAAAGAAATACAAACATATTTATTCGACGTGGAATATAGATGTAAGAGGAGGGAATCTAAAGGGAAGAGCCACTGCTTTTGACCTTATCCTAACTCAGAGATCCTTTTCTTACCTCACAAGATGCACAGAACTTAAAGCTGCATTTGTTTGTATAACTGTGTTTGTGTGGTATGGCAATATATCGATAATATATCTTTATTGAGACATAAGACTGTAGGTCATCTTAGATTTTGAACATCGTTATGTGTTGATATGGCAAAAGTGTTGTCTTTTCCTGGTTTTAAAGGCTGTATTACATTAAGTGATGTCATTTTATGAACGAACCAGACTGTTCTGCTTGTCCTCATACTTGCCTTTACCCACTTGGTCATTGTATTCACATTACCAAAGATTAGTTATCAAAAATGTCATTGTATTAATGTATTGTCACAGTATCAATATTGAGGTATTTGGTAAAACATATTGTGATATTTGATTTTGTCGCCCAGTTCCAGCAATTATGAAGCGCTTTTGAGGAGATTTCAAAATATCAAGATATATTCATGTATAGGGATATAGCCTAAAAAGTTGCTATATTTTTTGTTTTTCGCTCATCCCTTGCTTACATCAATGTGTTTCTTCTGTGCAGATATTTAAAGAGTTGACAGATTTTGACGTTTCGGATGCCTTCGGCATTCCCAAAGATGACGGACACTTCTGGTGGCCGGGGCTGTCGTCAAAGAGACGCAGGCGGTCCTCTGTGTTCCCGTGGCACTGGGATATCACCAAGGACGCACGCTTTGCTTTCACAGTGAGAACACACATGTAGTCAAGGAGCCCACAGCGATTGTACAGGGATAAAAATAACAAAAAAAAACAGACAGTAATCTTTAATGTGTGTGTATATTTCTCTGTATGTTTAACTCAGGAAACAGGGCTGGTTGTGATGACAGATATGGTGAGTTTAAACCACCGGCAGACTGGAGGCATGTACACAGACGAAGCCGTTCCCGCCTTCCAGCCGCACACCTCCACCTTAGTGGCTGCCATGCACTCTCGACCCACGACCAGGTAAAGGACCTGTAGAGAGGTCAAAGACTGTCTCTGGGTAGCGACTAACCACTCTGAGCTGAAGTATTATCTTATTCCAACTGTCTTCTTAACAGATATAAAAATCTAAGTGTCTGTGAGAGTCATCTGAACATAATGGCATTTAGAACTGGGTTTCACAACAAATATTCATTTAATCAAAGATTCGTTTGAATCAGAATTTAGCAAAACTAGGTTTAACGTGAGCAAACCCCATCAAAACGTTAGAGCACGACTGATACTTGATGTTTGGGCTCATGCAGATACCGAAATTAGGGAGTACAACATTCCGATATCGATATATCGGTCCATATACAGACATTTTTTTGCAACGATCCTTCAAATGTCCTTATCAAACACTGGTGAGAAAGATATGTCATGAAGGCAGCACGTTTTAAAGTTTAATGATAAACATTGGTGCACTGAAAAATTAAACTTCACTGGTAATTCAATAATTAGGAAGTACCCCAAGCATCTTTTTTCTGCATCATAATCACTCAAAAAAGTTGGACATATCGGACAACATATATGACGACACTGATTACCTGTGATAGGCCAAAATATAAAGCAGAGCTCTGTTTGTAATCTTTGTTTAGTAAATACAACTTTAGTGGTGTAAACTGAAATTAAAAAGAGTTTACTCTTGCTTAATGCTTACTTAATTAGAATAAATACTTAAATAAGAAATTCATTTGTGTGTTGTCTGGACCTAGTAAGTATAAAAGGGGGAAAACCGTTGACTTTTCAGCTGCTCTGTGTTCCCTAACAAATGGCTACACTGTGGGCCAGCTAGCTAAAAGGTTAGTCATCCTACCTCTCATGATGTGTCGACAGAGAAGCTCTAATTTCTCACTCTGCTGACAATTCGGCAGACAGTGGAATTGTGTTTATTTGTTTAAGCATGAAAGTCAATCAATTAAGATTACATTTCTTCCAAGAAGTACATAGTTCACCTTTAAACCATGATTTAATCTGGTTTAAAAATGAATCCTTGTTGGTGTAACCCAGCCTTCATAGTTTAAAACTATATCTTCTCCCTGTTAGGACGAACCTATATGTTTTAGGGCGGTCTCTCTAACCATTAAGGGTCCTTACCAGTTACCCTGTCACTTACTTGACTCTTCTTTCTGCTGGATGTCAGGAGTTATCAATGTGTTATTGATACCGTGACCCGGCCAAGCACAGATAAATATGCAGTTCATTTGAAAAAAGAAAACTCATGTGAGAGCAATGATTCTGGTGATGCACACTTCAGTGTGTGTCGTGCATGGGTTGAGCAAGGTCTCCAGATGAGTAATAGACAAGCGGGGAAAAACATGACAAAGTAAATTAATATTGTTAGTTTGTCCAATAGTTCTCATTCTAGCGATGAACATTAAACACATGACGTGACTCTGAGGATGTCAGAAGGAGGATACATTCTCCAATTATGGTATTGTTTTATTGTGAGCAGCTGAAGCCTTTTATTGATGTCAGCCTGTGTTTTGTTTGCAGAGCAGAGAAGAGGAGGCGAACATTTTTCCCAGAGACTTGGGTGTGGCACTGCCTCAACGTCAGGTATTTAAATCTTTATATAAATATTTCACTTGTGTGTGTGTGTGTGTGTGTGTGTGTGTGTGTGTCTGTGTGTGTGTGTTACATGCCTGTGGCTAGATATATCAGGTGCTCCAGATTGTCTGTACTTACATGGGATTTAGTTACAATCTAAAGCATGGAGGGGAGCAGAGAAATGGAGAAGAGAGGAGCAAAAACACAAAAACAAAAGGAGAGAAGTTCATAGAGTGAATGAGTTGATAAGAGTAGGATAGAACAGGGACAGAAAATGAGGTGTGAGGAGAAGATAATAGGTCGGCAGGAGAAAAGAAGATGGGAATTAAGGATAAGAAAGGGGTGCTGGGAAGGAAAGGTGCGAGTCGTGCCGAGAAGATGGAAGAGCGTCCAGCGTTTCCCTCCTTTGGGTGTGAATGTGCCTCATTTAAATTGGGCAATCTTGGAACAGACTGTCACTTTCTCAACAGCTCCTTCCATTTATTTTCAGCCAATACAAATGAAATGCCCATAGATTTCCATATGCTTGATTCCTTTGGATGGGACTTCAGCTCTGCCTAATTTCCTGTGAAGTCCAAAGCTCTGATTTCCCCTTAAAAGTCTATTAAAATGAGTTTTGGGCAACTTTGATCAAAAGGAAGGGCGTTCATGCAGGTTTTCAAGTTTATTATGACCTGTGACAGTTTGCCAAGACCAACTTTAAATATGTGTTGCCAATAATGATCTCAGCCCATTTCATTCAGAGAAACAGATCGGGTCAACACCTGACTGTACCTCACACCTATCCAGTTTAGAGTGTTTGCTGTAGTAACTTTGGTGCAGGTGTTGGTGTTGACACAGCTGTAACTAACATAAAACATGAAAAGGATGCCTAAATCTTTCTTTTACTACACTGTGCAATTACGTTTAAAGTCGTATCTCAACATGCTTACAGCTCTGAAACCGGGGAGGCTGAGCTGAAATTGGATGTGCCGGATTCGATCACAACATGGGTGACAGAAGCTGTCAGCCTGTCACAGGAAAAGGGGCTGGGCTTAGCGAAGAAAGCTGAGCTTCGTACCTTCAAGCCCTTCTTTGTCGACTTCACGTTGCCCTACAGCTTAATCAGAGGGGAGCAGACCAAAGTTCCCCTCACTGTCTACAACTACCTGCCAACCTGCGCTGAGGTAAGGTGATGAATGAGAGGGCAAATGGAGCAGACACAAGTAACTTTTCCCACAGTGCAGCGTTTGCACAATAAACGGCAGCTGTCTTCACTCAGCACAAACTTCACAGTCTTTATCTCAACTAGGGCTGCACAATTAATTGAAAGATTAATCTCAATTTGGCCAAGTGCAATTTACAATTCCCAAGAAGCTGCAGATTTTTTGATAAAGGTAAAATGTGTGACAAAACAGCATTATTGTTAAGCACTGAAGTGCTGCAGAGATGTCCTGACCCACAAAAATCTTGTTCTCCAGATGTAAGAATACATGATTTTTCACAGAGAAAATGAATAATGATATGATAGGGCTTGAGGCACCCCAGGTGGCAGATTAACCGTTGATCCATCCTTTTTATGGCACCTTTACAGGTCCAGATCACGTTATGATATCATGAGGAATTAATGTTATATACTGCTTGGAAATACTGAAACAAATGGAATCTAATAATTCATCATTTTAGGTCAGGAGTTCCCAAACTTTTTCCCTTAGAGGGCCAACACTGAAACTTAATGATGGACCACAGGCCAAGAGCAAGCACCTTTTGTATTGTACTGTATTGTTGAGATGCAAAATGATACTGTATGAAGAAGCAACAATTCTGAAAGACAAAAAAGTTATAGTGATCCAGGTCTGACTTAAATTGTTTTTTCAAGCCCCTTTGAATTGAATTGAATTGAATTGAATTGAAATCATACACTTTCAAACCAAAGCACCCCACAATACAATACAATATTAAATACACTCGCATACAGCGATGGAACAGCCATCAGGAGCAATTTGGGGTTCAGTATCTTGCTCACTTCGACATGCTGCACAATGGATTAGTGTTCAACTCACCCCAAAATAGGTATTAAAATGCATTATATGTGGATTGAAAAAGGTCTTTAAAAGTCTTAAATTCAACATATCCCTTCCTCTCAAGTGAAAAGAGGTTGCTGGTGACTTCATGTGCACCAGAGAAGACAAATCATGTAAAAACTACTCGAAAAGGGCCAAACTGCCAAACAAACAAAGCCTCAGTAAGTTGAATTTCATAGTGTGTTGACATGAGTAGATAACACAGGCTGTCTGGAACGTAGGAAATTCAAGTCAATTGTTTTATAGAGCCCAGTATAACAAACATGATGTGCTTCACAGGTGTTAGGTTAGAACATACAGACCTCTGTTATGATCCTTAAAGTTTTGGGTTTTTTTTCAAAGAAGTGGTCTGATGTCAAAACAATATGTGATAAACAAGGCTTGTTTTTGGAATAACAGTAGTCAGGTAGGCCCGGGGGTACTGAAGGATTGGAAATGTGGCCAAAGGAAGCACAGGTTTGCAATGTGTGGATATGAGATTAGCCCAGAAGTATGTTATAGTGCTCACTTTGAATAGCTCTCTAAGCTCTGTGTTGGCCTTAAATGAGTCCATCCTGCGCTCCACACCGATGACATCATGATGTTTGCAGATGAGCCCGTTAAATGGCCTGTGCGTGTTCTGCCCTGATGTCATGTTAGGTGAATATGCAAACCAGTGTAGCCCTTCCTTTGATGTCCACCCCGGCAACATGTGATTCCTATATTTTCTGCTCGGTTATTTACGACTCGTGGCGTGTGGATAAAGAACAGTTAAAGATCTCCATTACTGAACCCTCTGAGAAAATTGGACGATGAGTGGAACGTAATCCTTAGGGGAGCTTGAGAAGCATGAGTCAGTCAGCATGGAAAATTCACAATGTGATTTAAAAAATTCTCCCTCGCTTTCAGAGCTTTGAGGAGAACACGCTATAAGAGGGAGGGGCATGCCGGCAGAAATGATGTCATCGTGGCCTGTCAGAGAAGATCAATTGCCTATGATTTGTCCCTTTTCTCTCTCCTCTCCTCCTCCTCTCCTCTCCTCTCCTCTCCTCTCCTCTCCTCTCCTCTCCTCTCCTCTCCTCTCCTCTCCTCCTCCTCTCCTCTCCTCTCCTCTCCTCTCCTCTCACAGGTTCATGTTAAAGTCTCCGTTCCGAAAGGCATCAAGTTTGTCGGCCACCCTGGAAAGCACCACCTTACCAGGAAGAAGTGTGTTGCTCCTGGAGAGGCTACACCAACATCCATTGTATTGTCTTTCACCGAACTCGGGTCAGCAAACATCACAGGTACTATGGAATAACAACAATTTAAGTAGGCAGGTTTGTAGGGTTTTAATATTACCTTGTCCAGAGCCTATATTCACATGGTGGCCATCTTCCTCCGACATCACGCTCAGGCTGGGAAGCTCAAGTGTCGTACTGCTGTGTTCCAGGTTGCAAGTCATATAAGCGTAGGCAGTCTGACAAATTGTTATCATATCACCACTTCCTGATTGATCAGCAACTGAAAAGACAGTAGACAGTGAAAATCTGGAGGTATACCCATTAGCTTCCGTTAGACAACAGCTAACATGAGCATTCAACCACTTTCTAGCTAACATTACCATTTGATAGTGTTCATTTCATTCTTCAATATCGTTCTATATCAACACACATCTTGGACACATTTATATAAGCCTGGGAGTAAAATGCACAAGATGTAGTTAAACGGTAATGCGAGCTAGAAGGTGGTTTGACGCTAACGTTAGCTAACAGGTTATCTGTATGCTGTTTTACCTTGAAATATGGCCTGATGTCCCTTCAGATATTCACTGTCCGTCATCTTTTCAGTTGCTGGTCAGTCAGGAAGTGGTGAAATGATAACAATTTGTCAAAATCTCTATGTTTATACTGCTAGCAAGCTAGAACACAGCAGCATAAAGCTATCCCAGCATTCGAGCTTCCCACCCTGAGCGTGATAACAGAGGAAAATGGCCGCCGTGTAAATATGGTTTATTAAGAAACATTTTAATGTCATATTGCAAATTCAGGTAAGCTGGACAGATTTACATTCACATTTGCAAAACTTGAGAAATAGCTTGAATGAATTTTCAATATTGGTCAGTATAATACATAAAAAATTAGCATTTGTAATACTGTAACACAAATAGCAACAAAGCAACTTCATATTTACTTAAAGACATTTGTAACACGTTATATCAGGATACATATATTAACCATTAACTTGTTGCTTATCAGCATATTAGTAGCATTTTTGGTCATTAGAAAGCGCTTAATGTTAATCTTGTTCTGCATGGCAACGTAGTACAACTACTATTAATTAACTGCTATTAATCAACATTAACTTTGAGATTGGGAACATATTTTGAGATAGAAAAACTTATCTCAATGCAATTTAGAGGTAATTTTGTGTTTTGTTACATAAAAATAGATCCTTTAGTAAGGGAGAATGATTGACTATTGTTGTGGTACTATTACTTTAAAAGACCCGTACTGAGCAAAGCGTATTGATATAAATCATGTACAACAACTTCCTTACTTAATATCAATAAACAGCAATTAGGAGGTTATTGAAGGAAAACTTGGCTGAGTACTTGTAGAATATGGTCTTGCAGTATAAAGCATTTATAAGTGCTTCATAATGACCAATTAAAAGCCAACATGCATGCTAATAACCTACTAGTTAATGGTTAACATGTGCACCCGAATGTAAAGTGTTACCAAAACAATAAGTAATCTTAAATGACTGCAACAATTAACATCAACTATTTTTATGTCCCACAGTCCCTGTCACATGAGCAGAAAGGAGGGAGGCTCAGCCTTTGTTTTGAAGGCGCGCCCCAGAGTTTTAATGCTCATGTAAACAATACAGATTAGATTGTGCTGGATCATGGAAATAGTGTTATTTGAGTTCTTAAGTGGCATGAGGACGTCAGCGCCCTCAGTGTGATGCCTCACAAAAAGGCAAGCCTTTGGCTCAAGAGAGCTCTGCTGGCCAGGGACCTGAGCTGTGTGTGATCTGGTCACCCACCCACAGTTACAAACAGTCCCCTCCAGAGCGCATGTGAGAACAAAGCAGGCCAGCAGTGGGGGAGCAACCAGAGCTGTGCTGTGACACTCAGTGGCATGTTGATGAGTTTGCAGGTCACTGACGGTCAATGGGCCCCCCATGGCCCCACTCCTAGTCCCCTGGCCCCTTGTGTTTCCCTCTCAGTACACACACACAAAGAGACGACACTGGCACAGGGCCACATTTACAACGTGTTCCCCGAGCAAGAGAACTGGGAGTCCTCTTACAGACATGTTTGTCCTGTGCAACGTATGTTGATGTCCGTAATTTACATTAGAGATGTGGTGTTCTCCGGGCTGTGGAGATGATTTCCCCACAGCCCTTGACAATTTGCCAACCTTAATATGATAATTATTTTTCTTTAATTCTCCTCATAAAGATTTATGTATAAATACTTCAAAAGGATGAACCTCAACGTTGAGATTGGCAAAGTTCCAAACAATATCGTCCAGTTGTCCCAATTTGGCTTGAGCAACACACCACAGACTTGCTAGTCAACCAAGGTGGCTGATATTATGCCATGAGGTAATTCAAAGAAGGAAAGCTAATTCTGTTCTCCTTTGCCCCAATAGCCCGTGCTATTGCCTACAGTGAACCAAGCTGCTGTTCAGATGGACTCCATACAGGCAAAACAGGCAACGACCTGGACGAAAGAAGGACCCCAATCGGTCTGGACTATGTCCGCAGGACTGTCCAGGTTGAGGTAAGAGAGCTGATGAAGAAGACTTGCTTTATATTTTGTATTGAGTCGACATTAGGTTTGTTGAGATAATCCAGCTCTGTTTCTTTTCCTGTTACTCTCCTGTAGCCAGAAGGCCTGCCCAGAGAATACACATACAGCGTCTTCTTCTGTCCCAATGGTCAGTGCGGGTATCAATTTTGAACAATTTTTCCAATGGGAGATTGATTCCTTCTGTATCCCCCCTCTGTCATTTTCACTAAAAACTGTCCTAAATATATTTAATATTTCTATTCCCTAGAGAGAATCCACATTTCCACCCCTAACAAGTACGAGTATCAGTATGTGAAAAAGCCGGCCAGGATGAACCAGTTCCAGGTGGCAGTGAAGACCCACAACGATGCCCATTTCGCCCTCTCTGCCAGCCCTCATGACACTGCAGAGATGCTAGAGATCGTACTTGGGGGTAGGCAAAACACTCGCTCCTGGATCTCCTTGGGCAAGATGGGCGAGCCCCTGGTCAGTGCTGCCACGCCAGGTATCCTCTCCTGGGACGAGTTCCGCAGCTTCTGGATCAGTTGGAAGGGAGGCGTGGTGCAGGTGAGGAGATAAAGGACTTTTAGAAGAAAATAATATGAATCAAGAATTAAGGTTAACATTTAATGCTTCTGATTTGCAACTTCTCCTTAACTCCAGTGGTCAGATGAATATATGTATCAGTTTAGTGTGATAGATGGGAAACAATTGATCAACTGCTGAGCGGGTGAACAACAGTTGCATCAGATTTGTGTTCGGGTCATAAGCGGATGCTCCCGACACAAAGACAAGAGAGTGAAAAAGACTCAGCGGGCCATGGGGTCTGTGTGTTACGAGGACTGGCGCCACTTTTACTAGCGTGCCTTCCCGTAAGGTCACGCTTAACGGGGCTGATGTCACCGAGGACGCTCAGTGATCCATGGCCTGGTGCTCGCATGGCACTCTCTGGCTGGCACACTGCTCCGCAGTCCCAGCACCGTTCACCAAAGGCAGCAGTTAAAAGGCTGCACATTACAGGACTAAAGGTTTCATTTATTATGTTGGGGGGGCATTTTTGGGCTGCTGAGCTGTGGGGCTCGGAGTTGCGTGGTCTTTGGTTTAATGTGATCATGCAATGAAACTGTAGGCACAGAGAGGAAATGTGCTCTACGTAGGTCTGTTTGTGTGTTTGTCTATGTGTGTGGGAGGTGAGTGAATCACACTGGCATCACCGACACTTGGCAGAAGGACTTTGTTAGTGCTCAGTATGAGGGAGACCAAAAAAAAGTTACTTTCTAAAATGGGTTCAATGAACTTGTGATGTTTTCTTGTTGACTGTGATTTGCATACTATTCTATTTGTGTGTGTGCAGGGAGCAGTTTCACTACAACCAAACAACACAAACAAATGCAGTATAACAGATGGGTTATTGATTACAAATGTGTGTTCCTCCAGAAGTGTTTTCATTCAGCCTGTTTGCATTATTCTCTCCAGGTTGGCCATGGTTTACATCCATCCAATGAGTCAGTGATCCTTCATTGGTCAGTGGGCAATGGACAATTCCCTGGACAGGTTTGACTTTTTTATGGCATTCATACGCTCGCTGCAGTTGGATATCATCAGAGATCATTTGAAAAATAATGTGTTTGTTCACTCAGGTGCGTCACATAGGCTTCTCAACAGGCTGGGGCTCGGTTGGGGAGTTTAAGATCTGGAGGAAGGAAGACTCTGACGAGAACCACAATGAAGCCTTCACGCTGGGGGTCCCGCACAACATGGTGCCTGGATCTGAGAGGGCCACTGCATATATGATTGGTAAACTTTCTCTCATGCATGTTTAAAGCTTTAGCTCAGTGAAGTTTACATATTTGAATGGAACAAAAAAATATGTTTATATGCAATGTGATGGGATATTCTCTGTATGTGTGTGGTGTGTGTGTGAACCTGTATCAGGTGATGTGATGGGGCCAACTCTTAATAACCTGGACAAGCTGTTGCGGCTGCCCTTTGGATGTGGAGAGCAGAACATGATCCACTTTGCCCCCAACGTCTTTGTTCTGAAGTACCTGCAGAAGACCAGGCAGCTCAGCCCTGAGGTCGAGAATGAAGCAACTGACTACTTGCTGCAAGGTAAAGAAACAGCAACCCAACCACATTCTGGTTTTCATGACATTTCGCATCCTGAGACCAAATTTTTAATCCTTTAAAAAGACCAAGACGAAGCTTTAAAAACTCTCCGATGCTCTCTTTACCTCTTCAAAGGGAAACACTTTAAGGTGACAAGGTTATATTTATTCATCATTTAACAATGCCAGGGCTGCAAAACGAAATTGAGTCTGAGTCCTTTTTAGTTACGTCACAGAAAAAGAAACAAAAACAAACTATTGTGTGTGTGAAGACTGAGTTGGAGGGCAGTGGATATGGCATCCTCTGTGGATCTGTTGGTTCTGAAAGCATCCTGGTGAGGGTCCAAACTTGTCGGGATGTTGTCTTTGATGTGCTGGAGAACCAGTTTCTCAAATACTGGATGGGTTTTGTGTTTTTAACACTTCAGTATCGATTACCTGTCATCTTTAGTGATTTGTGCCCTTGCAATGTTGGTTTTGATATGATGTCCAGTGGAATGTTGGAAAATAGAAGCTGAGTATCAGGAGTACCAAGAGCTCTTAATTCATACAAACTATTATCTTCAGCTACATACTCATTCAACTCAGTGATGTAATATATTCAATAGACCTTGAGATGAAGGATCACGTTGGTACCACAGATTCCACCTGTCTGGATTACTGGTCAGATAACTGATGACATGTTTATCCGAAGATGTGTTGCATTCTCCAAATCCTGGCTACCTACCTCCAATTACCTAGCAGCTGTTTAAGCAGAGGAAACAGAAGCATCAATTAAGCTCTCAGAGTGTGCCAAGAATCTCAGCAAGTCACATCCCTTCTGGCCCGACAGTGAGCAAAGTGACTTAATGCTGAGCGGAAGGAATGTTTCCGAATTGTTGGCAAGTCGTACGTTGTTGTTGTTGGGTTTTCTGGAAACTTTTTGGGTGAAGTTTATCTTGGATATAGTTTTCTGTTGATTTCTTCACAGAGGAGCCTTGGCCTGGCTGGCACTTAATACTTTGGCTCATGGATTGGAACATGAAGCTGGATGTTGTTTCTCTTAGTTAACCAGACCAATCTTCTCACCGTCTCCACTGTTTTTTTCCATATTTACCATTTTTACACCAAAATTAAGAGTGTAAATGCAGGTTTTTAAATGCTTGTGTGAGAAAATATGGACCAGTAGAAAGTATGGAGGCCGGATGTTAGTTTTTTATATCTTATTATATCTCTTCAAACTCAACACTGACTGAAGGATGTTTGAGCGCTGCTTGAATCATGCGAGGAAAGGAGCAAAAAATATTGTGTTCTTTCAGGTGTGTTTCCACAGCTAAAGCCAATAAATACCCATGAATACTGCAGAATCATTTGACCCAGGAATTAGTCCAGTGTGAAAGGAGTCAATAACTCTTGCTATGCTATACCAGGGACAGTTCATCCTGCAGATGGATGTCAAAGAGTTGTGCCTAAGCTTTGGACAGGTGGCAAAGTTCAAGACTCATTCTCACCATCCTGGCATTGGAAATGTCATTGAGCCTGACCTTGACCTAACACAATGGACTGCTTCAAAAATAGCCGGGAAAAAAAACTTTGTGCACAAATTTTTGCTGCAGAGACTTAGAAAATGTAATATGTGGCTCAGGATCCCAGAAGAATTTAAAATGTATATTAGGGCTGCAACTAACAATTGTTTTCATTGTTGGTTATGTTCTAGATTAATCCATTAGTTGTATGGTCTGTAAAATGTCAGGAAATGGTGAAAAATGTCGATCGATGTTTCCCAAAGTCCATGACATCATCTTCAAATGTCTTGTTTTGTCAACAACCCAAAGATATTCAGTTCACTGTCACAGAGGAGTAAAAAAAAACAGAAAATATTCACCATTAAGAAGCTGTAATCAGAACATTCTGACAAAAAGAAGTCCTTAAAAAGTTATCCAAAACCAATATACAGTGTCAAAATAATTGCCGATTGATTTCATAGTTGACAACTAATCGATTAATTGAAGTCGTAGAGGTTTTGCATCGTTTTGTTTTGTTTTTACGAAATAAGGTGTGTGGTAGAATCAACACTTTTGGTCATTTGTGTGTAGCTTGTCACACCTCTCTTTCCAACTTTGCACCATGTCCATTGGGCACTGCATAAAAACACCAAATGAATGGCCAAAGAGCATTTCAACACTTTTCTAAAACATTAAACACAATTTACTTTAAATTCTGTTTACTCACCTCTTGCAGTTAGTGTGGTATCGGTGTCTGCAGTGATTTGTAAGAAATGTTCAGTTGCAGCTCATACAGTCTCGACAGGCTCTGTACAACCTGGAAAAGTATGTAGATGATTTTGGTCACCTCTCCCATTCTTATTTCTTATCCAGGCTACCAGCGACAACTGACCTACAAACGGCAGGATGGATCCTACAGTGCCTTCGGAGAGAGGGATTCCTCTGGCAGTATGTGGTAAGTGATTGTAGGTGTAGCTGTTAACGCTTACACAACTCATACCAGTCAAACTATGCTGTAGCCACATTCTTCAGCTTTGACTGGGACATAGGTTGCTGGCCAAAGCAATGAAGTTTTTATCAGCATATCAGTCCGCTGTGCTCAAATTAATCTATTCCTGTTGATGTGCTTAAATCACCGGTGAGTGCTTGTTTAATGTTTACACTCCCCGGGGGCAGGCAGGCAGACAGAACCATCTCATGATATTTATAAAACTGAAATCAATGCTCTCAGTGGGGAGCTCCACTGCTTGCATTTTGAGGCCCATGCTCAATGTGCATACCTCTGGTTGATTTACGAGCTGAGGTGGGTATTATGATATTTAATAGAGCTAACACTGTGAAACAGCAGGTTACATAAACGACAGAGAATCATAAACAAACTGCATAATTGGATCCCTGAGGTAGGCAAAGCTGTCAAGATTTATTTGCAGTTAATCAGGGTTCATATCCGTGGCACCGAGTGGACCCATGCTGCTTTGGCCCCACAGACGAGCTCTTAATGCCACTATTGGAGACAGTGTTGTAAGTTGTCTGGAGCCACCTCACCAAATTGCTCTCTAGAAAATAGAAGTGGAGCATGCCTCTTTATGACTCACTACCTGGGTGTAATCGGTAACATTAAACTGCTATGGAAAGTCTTCCCCGTGATGACTGTGAGAGGATATGAGGATGTAACAAGCAGTGGTTTGGAGTTTTCCTTGGCGCCCGGGGCCACGAGTGTGGGTTGTGGGCACAGCTGAGATGGTGAACCTTCAGTAAACCTGCATCAGACACTTTATGAATCCATCAACAACATGTTTGCATCCAAAACAAGCCCAGCTTTTGTTTTTAGTTCCAGAGTTCACGAGTGGACCAGTGTATTTACTGCATACTTAAAAGCGCCTGTAATTCCGTGTTAATGTATTCCAGCTTGTAAAATGTATCTGAGTGGAAATTGACAGGATCTAATGAAAAGATTGAACATAATGACAAGGGCTGGCAGTAATGGTTTGGTGTGCAGCACTGGCTATCTCTGCTGCCAAGGCTGTTAACACTGCACAGAGAGGGTTGAAAGTTCACTGCCTTAATGTAATGTAAAGAAAAGAAGACACTGACGAGGAATTATAGGGTAAAAGAGTTTTTTAACCCCTGGCTTCTTTTCAATGTAACATTGTTGGGTGTTTATTCCATGCACCTATGCAGATTTTGAATTGTCTACATTCATTATTCCCTTAATTTGCCCCATTGGACTTACTTGCAACTTTCATACCCAAATTTATTTATTTATTTATTTGGGCTTTTCATGCCTTTAACTGACAGGACGGCTGCAGAGATGACAGAAAAGGAGGTAGAGAGACAGGGGATGACGTGCAGCAGAGGGCCACATGTCGTATGCAGCAAAACATTGTACAGCGGCTTTGTCCTCACAGCTGCAGCTGGGACACAGCCTCAGTAAATGGGGTGCACACTCTACCAACTGAGCTACTGTGGTACCCCATATATCTTATTTTATAATACCAGACCAATGTAACAGTGCATAAACCTCAACTCTCTCACAAACCTAGTGAAAAAAGACAGTTTATCTAATTCATCTTCCAAAGGAAACCCTCAAGTTTACATATGTTTATACATTTTTGCTAACAGAAAAAGCTCAGGTTGAAGTGAATCTAATAAATTGCTTTTAACAAACTTGTCAAAAGTGCGCTCACTCCTTATATAATTATTTTTAAAAGCGGGCCAGTTTTTTTTTTTTTCTTTCATAGTTGCAGTCCATCGCTCTACATGTTGAGGCTGGCATGGCATTTGTGTCTGCCCAAAGACTGATCTGACAGCGTTAGCAGGGTTGGGGGGCTGAATACCAGCAGAGATTGAAAGAACTGATATCTGTTGCTGTATTATCCTAATAGGTATTTGCAGTCCTGTGCCAAACTGGCAAGTCAGTTTTCTTTCTGGCTGTAAAGCCATTCAAGAGATGTGTATTTGTCAAAATAAAGCCCTCTATGATCTGGGCATGCAGGCTTTTTACAAATCTATCATTCACAGACAGCCTGCAGAAGACTGCTGTTTGAAAATACGGACAAAACCACCGAATATTAAAGAAATGATCAGCCACAGCCAGACATTTGCTAACATTTTATATGTCTTGATTTAATTTCCTAGCTTAGTAGCAGCAGTAGCACCTAATCCATCATTTCAGCTTCAGCAGCTTCATGGCAACTACACCTAATCCTAACCACTTGTTAGTAATATGTTGGCATTATCCAGTTATATGCAAGTTTAGTGACAGACCCAGTAATGCTTTCCCAAACAACACAGCAGCAACATCTCAACACTTAAACAGGACTGGGGAACACTTTAGTGAATGTAAGTTCAGCTCACATCATGCAGCACACCCATGTATTGTAAAAATATGCTTCAGATGTATCCTTTGAAGCATGGAGCTGGATAAGAGTAGCGCAGAGAGGGGATCTGGAAGTGGGAAGCCACAAAACAGGAGAATGAACGGGGAGGGGGAGAATCCGGAGACGATGACTCCAGCCAAGGGCCGAGTGGTGGAAGTGAGCCTGTCTAGTGCTTCCTTCCTTCCCGAACTAAATCATATTTACACTCTCCAGTGTCTTTCCCTGGGGCCCGACATTTAAAGCCAGTGACATGATATTACTTAACATTATAAAAATTCCAACAGGCTTGCGCCTCCATCCCTAGTTTTGTCTCCAGGGAGGAATAACATCCAGGTTCCAGCCAGGGAAGATTTAATGTTTCGCTTTACGAGAGCAAGGTCTTTTTTTTCCTACTCATCTCCCCTGGTGCTCTTTCTTGGATTGTGCGCTCACTTACGAGCTGTGTTGAGAAACTAGAGCACGACCTGTTTGTTTATTTCTTCATTTCCATCTTGTGTTTCGTTCTTTATATGGTAAACAGCTTGCCTCACCCTATACGGGGTGCTGTAATGGAATGTCTTGCAGTCACAGTGGAGTTGTTGGCCAAAGACTGCTGCACTACCGGGAGGTCTTTTGTTTATGGATGAGTGTGTGTTTATTAGCTCAGCCGTGTCCCCCCAGGGCTGACCTTGGCCTTTCTGCGTGGTTCCCCTGGTCCTTCTCCACCGTGGCCCACTAAAACCATGGCTCATAAACTTTCAGTTGCACTCCCAGGCCTGCCAGATTCACAACCTCTGTCCCTGGGATCCTTGTTTGTATAAGTTGCGGAATGCTTTTGGGGAATCTCCAACATACATGCAGAAAGATAGATGATTGGCCTGGGTGATATTTCACATTCTCAATGGCACAGCTGCCGCATCCTGTAGCAGTGATCAAACCCTGCCGCATCCCATCTGCTCCCCTGCTCACTTCCTTTCTTTTTTCCATTTCCTCAGATCCCTCCATACATACCATCCACCCTTCCTCCCTCTATCTCTGACAAAAACATCCCTCCATCTACGTTCTTCTCTATCAGCCCCTCTCCCCCTCTGTTGACAGATTGAATGAGTGTGACTTGTTGGAAAACTAAAAAAGTGATTGCTGTCAAACTCTCATTAGTTAAGTATTTTTGTAGGATTTGCCAGGACATGTTAGAAACGACCCCCTGTCTCACCCCCTCCTCCTCTATCTTCCTCCCTCCAGGTTGACAGCATTTGTGCTGAAGTCCTTTGCTCAGTCTCGGGGTTTCATCTTCATTGACCCCGAGGAGCTTCGTGCAGCCAAGTCCTGGCTCATCAAACATCAGCGAGATGATGGCTCCTTCCCCGCCATGGGTCGCATCCTCAACAAAGACTTGCAGGTAGGCTTGTGTCCTTATGGATGTGGGATATGGGGGTAGGATGAAGAGCAGGAACAGACATGGATGCTTTATTCTAGACTTTTTTTTTTGACAGCCACTATGGCAGTTCATATTACAGAATTCTGGCCATTGAGAACATATGTTTTAAATAGCCACACAGTATACAGTATAACCAAAAAAACACTATGATTTGTCCTACCTGCCCTCTCACAAATGGTGCAGATCATTTTGTCTATTCCGTCCTGTGGAGCAGGGCTGGATGCGCAACTTGCCTGGGCCAAGTGTCCAAAAGCCGCTCTGTCACGTTTATGGGAAAATGGACCCAAAAGCAAAACACACGAACACAGGCAGGCAGGTAAAGGAACAAAAAGCAAGCTTTGATGCTGATAACTAAACTCCAAAATCCAACAAACAAAAAGGCAGGCAAAGAAAAATACCAAAGTAATACAAAAACTAAAGACAAACCAGAAAACCAGAAGAAACAAATCAGGAGCACAGGGAACACACAAGGACTCGGGAACAGGCACAGAAGCAAAGGAAACACATGGACGAAAATAAACTAACAAACAAAGAGTGAGGGAATAACACAGGCTTAAACTAAATTAACAAGGAGCAGGTGGAGAGACACCGGGAACAGGGCAGTGCTGATGAGGCTGATGTGAGACTGGTGTGGGGGGAAATCACACTGGGTAGGAACATAGGAACATAGGAACACAGGAGGGAAACAGGACACTGGGAACACAGGTGAGCAGGAAGTAGAAAGTGAAAATCGGAACGGGAAGTGCAAGAGAGGTTGCACACAAGGTGAATAATACCATAGGAAAATGATGGTTCGACTGCCCAGTTGAACTTTTAATTTTTTTCCCTCTTTTTCTTTTTGGCAGACAACAATATGTGCTACTGCTGTTTGCTAACATAAACCCCAGATGCACCATTATTTTTTTTTGTTTAGTCCAAAGTACACTATGTGTCATAAAGCAGCAATCTTGATGAAGATGCTTTTAACTCCTTCAGACAGTAGCCATATTTCCAACATACTTTTTGAGCATTTTGAATTATGGCATCAGAAAAAGTTGATGGAAACCACATAATTCGAAAAAACCTTAATGCTCACTTGAATTTTTTTTTGTGCCTGTTTTGAATAAAAGACTTAATGCGCTTCTACGATGTGATGTTAATTAATTTGTGATTTTGTCCACAGGGAGGGATCCATGGGAAGATCTCACTTACAGCTTATGTGGTTGCAGCTCTCTTGGAGACAGGGATAACCACTGAGGTAAGCAGTCCAACAAAGTGGCATCAGTGTGCAGTGTTGAGCTTAACAGTGTTTAAAGTGAAGGAACTTAGTGTGAATAGTGTGTTACCTGTCCCACCTGAACCACTCACTCCCTTAGCCCGTCCCACCAGCCTGCTGTGTATTCACGTACAGGTCGTGTGTGGACGTATCGCTGCATTCCTAATAGTTGTGAAGATGGATGTGCTGGCAGTCAGCCTACTCATATTTGTTATGCCCCAGTGCTGCTAATCTAATATCTAATCACATTTCGGGCCACATCAAAAGATTCAGACTGACGTGCCGAGACAATTAAGCTCTGTGAAAGACACCTTGGTTGCATTCCTCCCTGTATCCTTTCTGCCTTTTCCCTTGTTGCTCTACTTTTCTCTCTGTTTTCTGTCAGTAAAATCCCTCCTCCATGATTAAACATCAGCACCATATGTGCTGTTCAATCAAGATGTGGGAAAAGCAAGAGTTACAGCATAATTCCTTTGAAATCATCATCAGCATATGTTGCTTACTTTGGCAATGTGACAGCCTCCAACGGCTGATTGTTTTTGTCTTTGCTCTCCATTTGTCCACGTAGTTGACGCTTTATTTAGCATTTCCTCTCCCTGGCTCCTCTCCATCCATTTGCCCCCCCACCCCCTTCTGCTATCTATCCCGAAGGCTTCTTCTGATAGTCTGTCCTTTTTACAACTGATAAAAACTGAAAAGGTATCCTTCACATCAAAGCAGAACTTCAGCCCCCCTCCAATTTCACTTAATTAAAAGATGACTGCTGCAATTACAGTGAGTGGCTCTGGAGGCCTATCATCTTAGGGATGAGAGGGAAGGTCACGTCTGCGTGAGATGAAAGTCAACTCTCAACTTTTTAATGGCCAAAATGAATGTTTATTCAATAACTGCAAGTGAGCAAGCAGAGGCGCTGGTTGTGAACGGGGCTAAACAGTGTGTGTGTGTGTGTGTGTGTGTGTGTGTGTGTGTGTGTGTGTGTGTGTGTGTGTGTGTGTGTGTGTGTGTGTGTTAAATGTATGCCAAAGGTCATGTCATATAAGAGGCATCTCTGATGATCTCAGGAAAATTAGTACTGTACAAGAATTAAAAGCTGTTAGTCTAAGTTACATACAGTTGCTTTAGATAAAAGCTATAAGGTTATATGCATTTATATATTTTGGCACCTCCATAATAAAGCATTGAATACACATATTAAATATACATAAATGTTTCCCACACGTTGCTGTCCTTGTCTGGTTCAGGAAGAGAAAGTGGCCGTGACCAAAGCCAAGGATTTCTTGGAGAGCAACACCTATTCTGCTGATGACCCTTACACAACAGCCCTGTCTGCGTACGCCTTGGCTCTGCTACGCAGCCCTTACGCCCCGCTGGCCCTGCGCCGCCTCAACCACATGGCCATTACACAAGGTACTGCCACACTCATCACTGTGAGCAACACGATCAGCAAGTCACTGGAGGTTCATTCATTCAGAGCTTAGCAACCTGGACAACAGGTGTTTTACCGGGTGACAGACAAAGACCACATTGCACCACAAGAAAAAATAAGATTACATTGATATGTGGAAATCTGTGGCTTATTTCTTTGATCAGATCTTTGCAACAGCACAGAACCATTAGAGATTTACAGCTAAAACCTCCTGCCCAAAGGCTGCTATGATTATAAGATGAAAATGACTGTGAAAGGAGCTGCTGTAGTCCTCAGCAGTAGCTCAGTCCACTCCTCCCTTTCCCCCTCTGTCTCTTATCTCACTGTTGGTTTCCTTTGACCGTTTCCCTCTCTTCCTTTCAACTCAGCTTTTTGCATGTTTTGGCAGATGTGACAGAGTATAAGCTGGAGAGCACAACAATGTTCGCACTTAATAATTTTACTCCCAAAGTACAACACAGACACAGGGCTTGGTCACTGATTGATTTGCACACTTAGGATATTGATACAATGAGTCAGATGACACAGGATGCCCTCCCTGTCTTTATTTTCTCACTTTGTGTGTCTTTGTAGATGGACTCACCCACTGGAGTCTGACTGGCAGCACTATGACAGATGAGGACACTTTCATGGGCTTCAGCGATGGCCTCTCTCAGTCAGGTATACTCTACAACTATTAAATTACCTGCCTGTTGGAGCATAGGAGGAACCAGTACAGATCTGCCAGTTACATTTATATTAGCTGCTTCCTGCCTGGAAATATAATGCAACAAAAACAAAACAATAATTGTAATTCATTTTGTTTGTTCCCAGTGGTATCAGCAGAGGTGGAGATGACAGCCTACGGTCTTCTGACCTACACCCTTCTTGGAGATGTGGCTTCTGCTCTGCCTGTGGTCAAATGGCTCTCCCAGCAGAGGAATGCCTTGGGTGGCTTCTCCTCCACACAGGTAGCCCTTTTTGTCCGGCTTCTCTTGTCTTTTGCTCCGTAGCACCATCTTCCATGATCAAATAAAATTAAACAAGGAAAACAGCAGTTTTTAAAGTTATTCTCTGCTTTCTGTATTCTCTGTCTTTTGTAAAAGTAATTCGCTAGTACTACTTAAGATTTAAAAAAAAAAACTCAAATGTAAAGCAGATTTTTCTGAATCCCCTGTGCAGGACACGTGTGTAGCTCTGCAGGCTCTGTCGGAGTACGCTATCCTGTCCTATGTAGGAGGCGTCAACCTCACCATCTCACTGGCCTCCACCAACCTCGACTTCCAGGAGACCTTCGAACTCAACAGGGATAACAAGAAACTCCTCCAGAGTGCCAAGGTAACCACATCCAATAAAACAGTGTTTGATAGAAGTTTGTTTGTTAGTTTGTTTGTTTTTTTTTGCTCCTCCATGATTTTGTGTGCACAAGTGAATTAACGTGCTGCTGCCTTGAGGTTGTTTGTTTAGATCGACAGCGTTTTTATCAACATCAAAGACCAGTGATGGCCTGAGAAATTTCACTTCACAGAAACCTCAGTACTTCAGTGCAATTTAGAAATGTTTCCCTCTTTATTACAGTGATTGATGAACATCTATGTACCAGAGCCACCCTGTGGTA
Organism: Pagrus major; assembly: GCF_040436345.1. NCBI lineage: Eukaryota > Metazoa > Chordata > Actinopteri > Spariformes > Sparidae > Pagrus > Pagrus major. The sequence goes on from NC_133225.1 coordinate 14,375,673, forward strand.
TTAAACATTAATCTCCAGGTTTCTATGTCCGGTTGTTTAGTAGCCAGGACCTTTTCACTGTGCCAAACCAAACTAGGCTTAGCTGGGCTGGATTTCCCAAAAGCACCTTGTTGGTCTGTTGATTTAATAACTCTGTTTTATTGGCCCGTTTGCCTACACATTACAATCTTGACAGTGTGGGCACGAACCACCTTGGCCGGGGCACTGTGGCGTCGGGTCAGTGCTGCTGCTGCTGTGTGTGTGTGTGTGCGTGTGTGTGTGTGTGTGTGCGTGTGTGCGTGTGTGTGTGTGTGTGTAAAACTCCATCAGACAGCCAGAGTGGTTCAGGTGAGAGTGCAGTACGTTCTCTCTGCCGGGCATGTTCATCTGCTGTGATTAGTGGTGTCAGCTTAATTGAGGGCAATTAAGGCCTGCTGGTTAGTAGCCAGGGAAGCACTAGTGGCAGTGCAGCAGCCTACAGCATTCATTCACTTGATAAATGACTCATTCACCTCTCCCTGCCCCCTCTGACTCCCTTTGTTTCTCTTATTTCTTTTTTTTCAGATCCCCAGTGTCCCCACTGGCCTTTTTGTGAGCGCTAAAGGTGAAGGCTGCTGTCTCATGCAGGTATTGTAGTGCTCACATAAAACAGACACATTTAAAGTCTTGAATGTTGCCTGAGAAGGAACTCTAATGCTTCATCAATCGCCCAAATTCCTCACTGTAAACTGTAGTAAGAGTTTAGCCACATGTTTTGGAATGTGTTGATCATTCCTGTTTATTCCCAGAAGTTATCCCCTGGGTGCTGTTTACTCCCTACCTTGTCACAGATAAACAAAAACCTGTATCATAAACAGTAAGAGTCATTTTTTCTATTTGTAGGATCCTCTCTTCTTTTCACACATGTTTGAATGTTTCCCTGCTTTAAAACCAAAAAAGGAATAAAATGAACCCTTCTGAAAAAAACATACTAAATATATTAAATCCTACAATAATGAAGCAGCCTGAAAATGTACATTGTATACATACATTTTGTACTAAAACTGTACTAAAAGTACACATAAGTAAAACATCTTAAATTAAATGAACATTGAAGTGTACCGGTTGTAAATCTACTAAAATATGCCTATAATGAAATTAAATTAAAGTACACTTCAGTAAAGCATGCTGACAGTGTATTACAAAGGCTGTGAAACTAGTATACTTCCTTTAACTACACTCAGTTACTACTGCAAGTATTTGCAATTTAGTATAATCTTACACTAAATACTAATATAATGTAGTAATATACTGATATATTGATATACTTACAACAAAGTAAAATTTTTAGAAGTACACTAAAATACCACTTGAAGTATTGTTGAATTAATATATTTGTTTTTAGTGGATTGGAGTTGAATTTAATGAAATCCATTCTGAAGTTCACTTTTAAAAGTACATTTTAAATACACTTTAGATTAAGCACAAACATTTAAAAATCAGTTTTTAATACTAGGGAAAAAGCATGTGTGATCAGGGATGTTTAAAACCTGTATGTGAGATATGACTCGGTTCGACTGAGGCAGAGCCAGCTACGGCAGCGGATGTTGTGCTCTGCCATGTGGTGCCTGAAACGTCTTCCAGCTCGTTCTCCTCAACAGGTTTCTCACTCAAAAACACGCAGTTTCTTTACCCACACCTCCGTCCTGCTCTACTTTCTCTCCATCCACACCTCTCCATGCGTCAACACACCCCTCTGACAGCCCCTCAGGCCAGCGACACCTGGGCTCTCATGAAATACAAGAGCGGGGCAATCAAAGAGAATCCTGCCTGTGTGTGCGTGTATGTGTGTGTGTGTGTTTGTAGACACTGTATGTGATGAGTATACGTCCTGTGCCCCAGGATTATTATTTAGTAGCTTTGCAAAGGTCTCAAATCAGCCTGGATGATTTATTCAGAATGTGTACGGTTCTGGGAATAATAATCTTCTGTGAAATTAAAAAGAGCATCAAAGCAGTGAGTTGTCCTCGGGCTGAAATAGTAGCTCTCTGAATGCATGTCTTGTGTCCAGTGAATATGATTTGTGGTTTATGCTTTAAAGTGCTGCCTAAGTCGTTTTTTTTCCCGACTGTCTAGTCTTTTCAAGGCCGGAGGTCCTAAATATTTGAACTCTTAAGTAGTTTGTTTTCAGTCCCTGATGCCAAAACGTATTAATTTTGTTTCTTCATACAAAAATATGCCTCAAACACATACCAAACACTTGGCAAACAAATTAATGTCTCTATATCAGGACTACACAAGGTCTGTGCTTGTTGTTGGTCATGTCCTTCTATAAAAAAGTAAAGCTGAAGCCAAAATAAGTCAGAGACTTGGGAACAGTATAAAACACAAATATACAGACTACAGACATTCTAGCAGCTCTGTGAAGCCATATTTGCTCATTAGCCTGCGATGCACTGATTTATCAGCCGAGCAGCTGTAATGGCTGAAATTTGTCTTGTTGATTGTTATCTGCCTATCAGCAAACAAGATTACATTCAGTAGCCATCTTGTAGATGTAGACATATTTCACAGGATAAGTGTAAACTTTGACCTGCTGGAGGCACTAGAGGGAAAGGCAGGGGATCACCGAAGTCATTGGGGTTCATCCTCTGGGCACCATGAATGTACCAAATTTCATGGCAGCGAATTCAAGAGGTGTTGTCTCCAAAAGCCACAAAATGTCAACCTGCTGTTGGCACTAAAGGAAAGTGAGGGAATCAGCAAAGTCAACAGGCTTCATCCTCTGGGGACCATGAATGACCTTACAAAACGTATTGCTAATCCATCTCGAAGATGTGGACATAATTCACAGGATATGTGAAAACTTTGACCTGCTCGAGGCGTTGAAAGAAAAGTCATTAGGATTCATCCTCTGGCCACCATGAATATTTGTAAAAGATTCAATAGCAGTCATTAAATAGTTGTTGCAGTATTTCATTTTCAACTTCACTGGTGAACAGACTGTCCAATTGTACCATCCCCAGAGCCAGTCAGGCTGCTCTATTTGAGTATTTAAAGTCTCATTTTCTCGGATATCATTCCTAAATACAGCCCTCCCACTGCTCTCTCTGTAGATCGATGTGTCTTACAACCTACCCGACCCAGTCTCCAAGCCAGCCTTCCAGCTCAAGGTGGACCTGAAAGAGCCTTTTCAGGAGCGACACCTGCAGCCCCCCTCCTCCCCTTCCCGCCATCCTTCCTCGCGCTCCCGGAGCCGTGCTGACAACCGCTCTGAGCTTAACCGGAAGCGACGGGCGCCCATAGATGACGATGACCCAGCAGCCCACCAGGACAAAATGGACTTCCACATCTCCTTAGAAGTCTGTGCCAGGTAAAAAAAAACAAAAAAACATGTTCAAATAAAGATGTTGCATAGCTCTGCTTTTAGCAATTTTCATCCTGACCCCGACTCTCTATCTAGGTGGCTCCATTCAGGCTCATCCAACATGGCCGTCATAGAAGTTCCCATGATTTCTGGCTTCCGAGCAGATGTTGAAAGTCTTGAGAGGGTACGTAATCACATTAATGCACATGCACACACTTTTGCCAAAGGTTTAGAGATTGTACATCGACCTGTACATACACAGACCCATACACACCCACTGGATATTATTGTTGCTCACAGTGGCTCAGCGATTGCTCGACAGGCAGGGCGAGTAGTCAGGTAAGCGCCCGAACCCAAAGGCAGGTAGAATGAAAGACAGATGCGCCCACATCTGGAGGCCATTTGACAAAGAGCAGTATGTCATGGAATTCATCAGACTCCTCCTGTTTCCTCTGAAGACTCCTTTGCAAACTCCAGGCTCACGTGTACACATTTACACCCACACAGGATGCATCCCTTAATGTACCCGCATCAACAAACACACGTATGGACGTTTATCCTGCAGTACAATAGAAGATCAGAGCAGGAAGGAGTCAAGTGTTTACCTGTCATTCTCTTCATTGTTGTAAGAAGTTGTTGGACTGAAGAACTCCTGAAGACTTCCTTCAAATGAGACAGGCCCTGTTACATACAAGTATTTCATGTGTATGTTTCATAGTCACAGGAATGGTCATTAAGGCAAGGGTCTTTTTTTATGGTGTTTTTTTTCAGGTATGATAAGAGAAAGACCAGCCAGCTCAGGCACTGTGAGGTTACAATGTCTCCAGGCCAGAGGTCACTGGGCCTCTCTGGGCCTACAAACCAAACACACACACCTCATTGGGCCTAAGACTTCAAGAAAAGATAGTTTGCAAAGGACAGAGGAAAGAGAGAGATAAACTGTAAATAAGCTAGAGAGGACTGGATTAAAGTAACAGACGTAGAATAGATGGGTGAATTGAGGAACCATTAGTACTGATGGAGAGCGAGAGAAATTAATGGTAAATTTAAGAGCTGGTTCCAGGTCAGCTCCCCAGCCACCCATCAGAAGCCTGTCCCTCATTACTGGACAGTTATAGGGCCTTAGTCTGCAGGCTTCCATCTCTAAGAGAGCCACCTCTCTGGCTACCTGGGGAGATGTTAAACACGCACACACATACTGCTACGAGTGTGTCAGCTGAGGCTGACCCGAGTTGTAGTGGCTAACAAGCTCAGTTTACACCCCCGCTGGCCTCTCTTGGAGTTTTACTGCTGCCTGCCCGACTGCCACTTACATTCCTCAATTTATGGTGGCAAGCTTGGCTTCTACAGTCATGTCTAGTTGCTTTCATGGAAGCTGCAGTCATGAATGATTAGTCCAGTGACTGACTGGGAGCTACCACAGCCACGGCCTCTTATCACCCAATATAATGAGGTTTGTTTAACAACTCGGAACACACTGTGGATATAACATTCGAGCTATGGGAGTTCATTGGCAATGTTAGGTGCTAGATAGACAAACAATGCTTTTGTAAATAGAGAGACCCGTGTGTGTGTGTGTGTGTGTGTGTGTGTGTGTGTGTGTGTGTGTGTGTGTGTGTGTGTGTGTGTGTGTGTGTCTCGGTGGCGCCAGCTCAGGCTGAGAACCTCATAAACCCCTGCTGTCCACAGGCTGCCACCTTTGACAGAATGAAAAATCCCCCCGTGGGGGGAATTAACTCTGCTGGCTCTTTACGTACACACTCAAATTTGCAGTAAACAGCTTCCCCATTACTCATTCATACACTCATATTTACTTGATATGGTCATGCATATCTGATCCAGTCATACATTTGTGCACAAGGTTCGCTAAATACCAGAAACGCTCTCTTAAGTATAAAACACTGATAATATGATCCCAGAGGAAAGCTATGATGGGCCCCTTGTTGATATCCACTAATGTAGACCTAGTTGAGTCTCATGATTAGAAGTCTCATGATTAGCGACTTGTACATTTTCCACCAATGCTGTCATGTCATGGTAGGGTGCATAGTGTTTGCGCTCCAGTTGTGGCCCACAGAGCACATTCAAATGTAGACCATGTGGCCTCTGACAGTTGGGTGGTAAGGGCACTGTACTAGAGGTATGAATTGTGAATCACTTTGCTGATTTGAATTGTTCCGTTAAATTCAGTTTAAAGATTTGTAGTCACTGATCAGGGGTGGGACAAATTATCGATACAGCAATATGTCGTGTCGGACGAAGGGGTGATATACCATACGGCCACTGGAGCCAAATAATGATACTTTTGTTAAAGCATGCCGGTGCTTGAAAACAGATTCCCCTGCCAGTCTGACTTACCAGAGTCTCTACTTCATAACTAGAAGTCTAGAAGACTGAGTAAGACGCTCAAATTCTGTGAAACTGAGACCACAATGCAAATGATAAATATATGATTCGAGCTTTTTGCATTTTTAGGGGTCTTTTTTCCACTTCACTTTTACTGACATGGTGATGTCCCATAGATGAGTGTCTTGCAATGAATCGAATATCACTTCTGACTTCAGTTCAGTTCAGTAATGTTAGTAAGCTCGGTCTGTTGCTTGTTAAAGCTGTTAACGTTTAGTTTAGGACAAAACCACCTGTTACATATTTGCAACATTTATCACATCACGATTGTTTTCATTGCCTTTAATTAGCTTTTAACAAGAAGGCAATGTGGTGTATCTCAGCTGAACTGACAATGATTTATGACAGCTCTGATTCAGGATTGTGCAAGGACTCACTAGTATCAACATGTCCTAATGGCTCATAGGACTATTCTGTTATTATGTTATCCCAGGCCTTATTGAGTCAACCCAAGGTTTTGTTACATATTTAACGCTTTGATTTTGATCTCAGTGATTATTAAACCCTTGTTTGCATATGACGGAGCTGTCCAGTCTGCTGTGGTGCTGATTACTATTCATGTCTATTTCCATGTCCGTGACTACTAGTTGCATATCAATGCTCAAGTTTAATGTACAGCTGACTTGACCACAATCCATGTGTTCTAACTGTCCATGAATGTGCAGTTTGTGCTGTTAATCAGTTAAAGCCTAAAGTCTAAATTCATTTTCATCAGGATCAGCTATAGCATTTACTTAATCCAGATAGATATAATGCATGAGAGAGAGATATGAATAGATTTGATTTTGATTTTCATTAGTTCATTTTAAAGTTTGAAGGTTTCAATTCTAGAAACTACTGAGAGGCATCACAACTATTTTCAAATATTATTTCAAATATAATTCCCCACTGTAGTGTTTAACGAGGACATCAACAACACACACATGCACACATACTCAGGCCAACCTCTTTAAGACTGTGTTTGCACAGATTTGCCTCAGTCAAATTGTGTGTTTGTTTACAAACTGATCTTTTCACGTGTCTCCCTTGACAGCTGCTGATGGACAAACGTGTGGGTCTGAAGAGATATGAGCTGAATGGGAGAAAAGTGTTGTTCTACTTTGATGAGGTGAGTTTGTTGTGTCCATCAGGGCCTGAAGAATACTGTATGTGTGGTAATGGTGGATGAGGAGAGGGTTCCTCACTTGTTTGCACAGGATTAGGAAAATTTTGTGAGTGCAAGGTGTGTTTTATGTCTCTATGTTTGTATGCTTTTCTGGGTGTTCTTGTACATATTTTTTCTGTGTTTCTCACCCCCTCTTAGATCCCCAGCCAGTGTATGACGTGTGTGGCCTTTCAAGCTGTGAGGGAATACATTGTGGGCAAGACAGCGCCTGTTCCGGTCAAGATCTATGACTACTACGAACCAGGTGTGCCTCTGATGAATATTTTAAGTACTGCTCTTGAAAGAGTTACAGAGCAGGAAAACCGTATAACTCACCATGATTTATGAAGTGGCTTCTTTTTCGTAGAAATTGGATTTTTTTTTAAGTTTATGACCTAGTTATGGTGAGCGTCATCATTGTTTTGTGTGTGTGGATGTGTGAACGTGCCGGTGTGGGTCTGTGCTTGTCATGCAGCCTTTGAGGCCACCCGGTTCTACAATGTTAGCGAGAGCAGTCCGCTAGCACGGGAGCTGTGTGATGGACCCACTTGCAACGAGGTGGAAAGTTCGACCAATCAGTGGATAGGTGAGACTCATGCTATGTCCTTAGTGATTCACAGACACCACACATCCACTCGTCTATTAAAAATACTTATTTTTCCCCTGCAGGTTTTGTGCAGACAAACCAGTGCAACAATGTGTTTGGCTGCCTGGAGGAGGAGCAGTTTGAGCGCTGCACGTGCTACAGGGACTGCGGTTACGACGGGGAGCCAGTTTGTGGATCAGACGGGCAGCTGTACCAGAACCAGTGTCAGATGGAGGTGTTCGCCTGTCGAAACGGGACACGCATCAAGCAGGTCCCTCTGTCCCAGTGTCCTCATGGTAAGAGAGCCTTCATCGCACATCCCCTGAACTTTGGAGTTAAAATAACAACAATTCAATCACTATTGTTACCTGGTTCCAGACCTAGATTTCAGATACCCCTTCTCCACCAAATTAGCTACGCTTCTTGAACCGTTTCCAAGTAGTTTTGAGCAGAACCATTGTAAACGAGGATGCATCATCAACAGAGGGCATTGCACAATGCACGACGACCTGCAGAATATGACATGCACACAGAGAAACCTGCTTTTTTGGTTCAGAACTTTTTGGATTGCGAACCAATTTATTTTTCATCGAAATGCTTCAAACACTATAAAGTCTGACAGTGAATGAGAGTGACACAGCTGTACAGAGACAAGTCTTGAATCAACATGTTTCTTTGATCAGTTGAAAAACAGCTTCTGGGTCAACTGAAGATGACATTGACGTCACGACAGACGTTATTCGCGACTGTAACTCACACCGAAGTTTTCCTCCCTTAAGAGGAACAATGTGTGCGTTTGTAGGAGTGTGTTCACAGCAACTCTTGTGATGCTTGTGTTCTTTACGGGATACAGTAAGATGGATTTGCTTGAACTGGTGAGTTTGTAATCATCCACATGTCCACTGTGTACGCATGCACATGAAAGTGTGTCGATGCTCCTGTGTGTGTGCCGTGATCTGCGCTGTAGAAACAGCTGTTCAGGTGTTGAGCTGATTACTGGATGAGTTTTCTGAGGAGAGCTACCCATCGTACCCCCCCCCCCTCTCTCACTCTCTGCTGTATTACAGGGCTCTCTCCAAATGACAGAGTGCTTTTGTCCAGCCCTTTGAAATCCTTGTCACATTCCTTTCCGACGCACAGCCCAACAACAAAGGAGCCTTCATGTTGCGAAGCAGATTGGGGAAAAGGCATAGACAAAACTTTGGTGGGAAAAGACCTCGGTTTGTGCCAAGTGGTCATGCTGTAGATTATCAAAAGAGTCGTATTTTTGTTTCAAGCTCCCCGGCCTTGTTTGTTTGTGTTTGCTTGTGTGGGGGAGATTCGTGCCTCCGTTTCCCTGTTTTGAAAAGGAAAAAGATACAATTTGTTTCCACACATGGCCCCTCTGGCTATGGTTTGGTCCCTGCTATTTTTGGAAAGATTTTAATGCAGGCCTCTGTTGGGACTGAGTGTACATCATTGTTTTGCCAAGAAGTGTTGCTCAGTGGGGTGGATAATGCTTCTGGGCAGTATTTAGATTATGCAACACTGAAACTCTGTTGAAATCATTACTAGTTTTTTTTTCTTTCTTTTAGGGTGCTGTGGCAGCCACGTAAATGTGAATAATCTAATGTGTGTGTGTTTGTATTTGTTTCTATTTCCAGTGGAGACCACGGTGGAGGACAGACAACCAATAGCGAGCCAGGAGACTGAGCAGCCCTCAGTGCCTGTACAAACAGGTAACTTCATCTACCACACCTTTCCCTGCTCGGCTTTGCATCACCTCCCATCTCTCCCATCCACTCTCCTCTCAATCTCTCCTCAATCCTCTTGATTATGCTTGTTATTCATATACTTATATACATGTTCTGAGAATGAGCTGCATTTATATATCTACTGTCTGAATGCTACAGCTTTCTTTATTCAGAGTCTGCATCCATTTGTGAATTGTGTGTGTTTTCTTTTGTAATGTGTAGAAGAAGGAGTGAGGAACAAAGAGATGAAAGGGTGTGTAGGAGGTGTACAACTGAGAAAATAAAGGGGAGAAAGATAGTCAAAGAGGGACGAACAGGAGACAAGATGAAAGAGGAAAAGAGAAAAAGAGCAGGGCAGAAAGGGGGAAAGGTGGAGAAGAAGAAAGTAGATATGTAGGTGGAGTAAGTGGCAGCACATTCCCCTGCCACCACATCATGTCTACAATCGGCGGGATAAATAGGTGGATAGGTTTCACACTGCGGGCTTGATTGTTGCTCTGCCATGAGCTTAGATCAGCTGCCACTTCCAGCGAGGCAGCCAGAGAATTCCTGATAGGATGTTTGGCTGCGTGCGGAGGGAGGATGTAGCTGTGTTACACTTGGCAGGGAGAACATTAAAAAGGAACCGCAGTCATTCACAAGTTGCAGAAGTGTGCGTACTGTGTGTGCACGGATTGCATGTGGTACTACGTGTGTGTAACATTAAGGTCCTCCTGGATGAATGTTTGAGTTGTGTACAGGTGTGTGTGTGTGTGTGAGTGTGAGTGTGTGTGTGTGCGTGTGTGTGTGATGTGGCACAGCCTGCACTGACTTGTTTCCCAGCCTGCAGCTCCAGGTAGGTAGCTGCGGCTCACAAAACTTCTCTCAGTCAAAGCCTCCTTAGTACAAAAGCTAACGCTTCACACTCACCACAGGAATGCTGTTATGTACACACACACACACACACACACACACACACACACAGACACGTATATCTATACATGCACGCACACATACATGTATTGCATGTTGACACAGGCAAATTCTCCCACACACACACAGCTATAATATGATAACCCTGGGCTGATTAGATTGAATAAGTACTGTAAAAATACAGTCATTGTAAACCATTAGAATGTTGACGACATGCCCGCCAAGTGCACCCAGAGTGTAATAGGTGAAGGAGGGCTGTGCCAAGGAAATGACAGTTTCCACTGGAACAGCGGAGGAAGCTGAAGCTCTGGAATTAGCTTCCTTGTGCAGACTTGTCTTATTAGTGAACTTGTACCAGAGGACAGCATACATACAGTATAATGGATACACACTTGCACGCTTCATTTGAGAGAACATTTTCCTTCATGTGAAGTTTAATTTCTCACTTTAAGAATCAAACGTTAACATGTTATTTTTGTGCGCTTGTTTGTGTTTGTTTGGATTCAAGTCCAACTTGTGCCACAAACTTTTATTATAAGATCTAGCCACAGTGGACTGATGGGTACTCATAGTAAAATGAACATGTAGCAAAGCTATATTCAAAAAGTGTGATTTTATAGTAGCATGCTATGTGAGAATGCAACATTTTAAGCAGGGAGGGACCCCTACTGTCTGTGAGGGGGTATTGCTGCATGAGTTTCTAATGTAGAGGATATTAAAGGTGCCCTGTGGAGTTTTCTTGTCAACAAACAAAAGTTATGTTTCCTTTCAGTGTTTCTCACCAAAAAGCATTGTGGGTATCCTTGAGGTCTAACAAATGTGTTAAAAGCATTTTCTTTTGTAAAGACAATTTTTGGTAAAAGTTTTAACCCTGCTAGTTTAGGCCATTTTTACTGTCAACTTTCTTCTTCTTCCCTGCCTTTGTCGTGGCTTTACCGTTTCTTTGTGCGTCGCTGCCACCTGTCAAATAGTGGTATAAAATAAAACCATTAGGAATGCATATCGAATCGCATGCATGTATCTGTGTTCTCAAACAAAATATATAAAAACCACACTGCTCCAACACAACAACACGACTAGTGGTCAAAAACTCCACTGGGTACCTTTTAAGGTTCAACCCCATTTAAAATTTCTATGAATTTATAAAGCAATTTATAAAGAAAAGCACCATAATACATTGAAACAACAGAGTTTGGTTTGAACGGTGCCTCTGAAAAACCTCTGTTTGGAGCCCTAACACTTTGCCCTTCACTCCAATCTCCCCAGGTGAAGAGGAGCAGGGGTCCATGGCAGAGGTGTCATACTACTCCTATGAATACGACCCAGATTCCGAGCCTTTCCTCGCTGATGCAGACGGCGGGGACCATTTTGACCTTCCTGAAGGTGGAGGGGATGTAGACCAGAAGGTGCTCCTGCCAGCAGATACCCAGCTACCCACACTGGACACAAAAAACACCCCTGAGCGATGGTATGAGTGGCTCCATCATGCTTTTGCTTGTTTTGTATGGACTTGATTTTTAATCAGACTTAGGGTTTATGGATCTCTGCCATAGTGTGTTTTACTTAGAGCTTAAAGGATACTGCTGGTGTTATTTGATATCTGTATATGTCTTACTGTCCACAAACCCCATGAAGAAACAAAAGGGGGAAGTTATATACTAAAACTATCTGTTGATGAAGGTTCTTTGTCATCCAGGTCGTGGTAAGTGCTGTATCGTAGGCAACTGGACGTGTTTCAGTTTCTTGGCGGGGCCTTAGTCCTTGGTGATAATATTAAGGAGACATATTATGCTCATATTCAGGGTCATTATTTTATTTTGGGTTACTACTAGTGTAGTAGTAGGTTTTGACTGTGTCTGAGCTGATCTTACAATGAAAGTCTGTCCTGTTTTCTTGTCGTCCACAGAAACGCCCACAGAGTGAAGCCATACCCGCCTCCAAATTGTACATTATTTGTGAATATGCTAGTGAATGGAAAGAGAAGAGAGAATCGGGACTCGCTCAGCCTGAAAGGAAGAGACAGTGGAGTCTGGAGAATGAGAGTGTGGCTTTGTGTGAGAGTGTACGTGTTGATGCCTTTATACAGTGGTGTGTGCGATTGGATGTGACTGTGTGCATGACTGCTATTGAATTAGTTAGTGTCCTCCAGACTTCAGTGTTTCTTCCTCCAGTCTCAGAGTCACCGATAGGCACCATAGCGTCTTTGTTATTCACTGTACTGCCTTTATAATCACTAGAACAAATAATCAAGTATTTATGTTTGTAATTACACCTGACTTTAAGCAAAATATTTTGTTATATTTTCTATCTGTGGTATTTATTTGTAGCTAGAGATCATATCATTTTTTTTTTTTTTTTTTGGTCATTGCCCGCCCATACAGTCTACTTTTTGCCCTCGTGGTTCTTTGAGTTCAAACAAAAGATATATGCTGTCAAAGGCTTTTTTTTTTTCTTTCATAGCAAGCTTTAACCCAATTATTGAAATGTTTGATGAAATTCCTTTGCTGGTATCCTGCTGGAAAAAGACATATGCTAACCATATGCTTTACAGAAACATAAGCTCAAATGTTTTTCATTTTTCAGATTTTTCTTTTTGCCTTTATTAGACAGCACAGTAGAGGTCGACAGGAAACATAAGGAAAGAGAAGGGGGACTGACATTACATTTACACGATGTATGTCGTTGGGCCACTTTTCCAACCAGGACGGAAATGTTTCTGGAAGCATCATCTACTCTCAAGTCACCTCTCACCTTACCTACCTTGAGATTTGATTGTACAGTTCATAAGCTATTTTTGTTTTTGTTAAATTTTGATTCGTGAAGCAATCAACTTAAAAATCAAGAATGAAGTTTTGAATTCCTGTAAATGTACCAAATTGGATGAAATGTAGCCCGTATTCATATCAAATATTGTGCTTTTTAAAACAAACAAGAATAAAATTTGTATACAATCCAAGGTTTTGCTTTTTGTTGACTTTACACTCTCACTCCTGCTTCTTTTTTAGCCTGTTGCAGCTACAACTTTAGGGAAGAGATACCTTGAAATAACCTTTAAGAACAATATGATCTCTACAGCTGCAGCACAGTACATTTATCTGCTCCACTAGCAGAGGAGCTGCTGTGCAGTTGTTCATGAAAGCTGTGTTGCTCCATTTCCTTTGAAAGGCTAGTTAAGTCTGGAGATAATTTCCTGTCAGCAGTGAGCTGTATTACAACCCTGCTGCTTCAGAGAGCCCTCTGCTTTGATAACCGACTCTCTGATCCCTGGCATGCTCCTGTGTTGGAGACACAAAGCATGAACGTGTGTGTATCAGTTGTGTACACACAACCTCTTGAGTTTGAGTGTGCACCGTATGTGTTTGTTTAACTGCTCACAACAGATTCGGGTTACCAAAGCAACAGTGCGGGAGAGAGTTAGAGCCTGTTAAAGTTTAATGTTTGTTTCTCTGCAAACGTCACTTGTCGACCCTCTCGGTTACTGTGGCCTCCAGCAGCTCGGGCCTTTAAACGACTCCTTCAAATCCCAACTACAAATCATCACTGGGATTAGAGGAGATCAAAGAGGGCTAAACTGCTGTAACTGCATCTGGGTAATCTGTTTGACCTGAAGTTAAAGATGAGACACCGGAGGGATGTATGTTGGCACTTCAGATGAAAGTACTCTGCCTGTAACTGCTCCGGGGGTGCTGCACTGCATCTGACCCTGCTGCATCTGTGTTGGGGCTTTGTGTGTGTGTGCGTGTGTGTGCGTGTGTGTGTGTGTGTGCAGAAAATGTTTCCAACACAGTGCGCACTTTCAAGGCAGTATTGTGCATGTACTCATATTTCGGGTAAAACTTATGAAACTTCACAAAAATGTTGATTTTTAGGAATTACTCCTCCAGCCTAAATGGAAAAAACAGTGTACTTCTGGCAGCCTCTGTGGCAACCGCATGCCTGGCTGAAGAGTGATATTGCGTCTCCACACTGCGATGAGCAGAAAGAGTGAAAGGAGAAAGGAGGGAGAGGGGGATCTTGGTTTCATGGTTTGCAGGGGGAGCTAGCATTACATGAGAGTGAATTGGAGTGATGACATTGTTCCTAAGTACCAGCTGAGTGCACCTATACATCCACCTCTCCCTGTGGAGGAAGGGCTATTCACCTGTCCAAGCCACCACAGACAAAGGGACAAACAGGCAGATAGACAAAACCCCCTCCAGTGGAGAGTCCGCTCTGCTGTTGACACTTTGATGTGTATTATACGTCTCAGGTTTCCTGATTGTTTTCAGAGGAAATTAGGGATTGATTCTGGATCATCCAGGGTTCTGGCTTTCACTGTAAGCTGCCGGGGCGTGGGTGATGCTGGATCCAGGAGAAACAATACTGATCGTATATGAAGAAAGACCAGCAGGATGGATATGGATTAAGGAATGAGGTGCTTCTCTGATGCTCATCTGATGACTGAATGTCAAAGTATGCAGCCCTTAGTTCTGACTGAAAGGGGGAATTACCTGTGAAAAGAAGGTGCCTTGAAGGTTTTTTTTTTATGATTATTATTTCTTTGGCCATCTTCTTGTTGTTTTGACTGACATGTTGTGTGAATGTTTCATTCGTATTGCTACCATTGAGGTATTCCTGAAGCATCCATCACTTCTATGACGAGTCAAATGGAGAAAAAATACCCAGTAATCGCAGGGAGAGAAAAAGGTACGTTCATCAATAGACAATGAGTTCTTACAAAATCCTGTGTAAAGGCATCAGTATCATTATAAATGTCCAGTTGGTCACTTGTGGTCGTTTCATAATTTCAAAGGGAGAGCACTGACTTGAGCAGAGTGGAGGATTTCTCAGCATGCAGACCTGCCAGGACTTGCTCCTCTCTGTGAAAAATGCTCCCACTTGCTCGACTGAACACTTGTATGCTGATGCAATGCTTTGCCCTAGGTTGTGTCTTGATGTGTGCTGCACGCCGCTCTGATCCAGTATACATGATAGTCAAACAATCTGAGCTCTCAGCTAATTGGCTGCCAGTTATAAGGTCTCTGACTAGAATGATGATGCAGGACGAATGCAGATACAGACTCTCATACCGGAGTTTATCAGCTGAGTGGTGACAGATATTTGGAAGCCATTTTTAATCATTTTAGTTAGAGTACCATGTCCCAATCACCAGGTAGTGGAGCCCCGAGGCATTGTTGATTACTGTCTTAATATCTCTTTCTCATTTTGAGAAATGGCATCATAAATACAAGATGACAGAGGGATAAGTACCTTATTCTCAGAAAACCAGACAGGCAAATAAGGTATTAGAAATACTTTTATCCAGATTTCAATAACATTTTTCTCCTACATTTTTTTCATGCAACCAAGGGAATATTCTGCCTGTTTATATTCCGCCTTGTTTCCTGCGTCTTATTTAAAATTATGATATAATTTACACTTGAATAGTTTTGTTAAACAGCAATAATAAATGGTCTTCAGATTTGATCACAATATATTGTTTTTACTTGTTTGAGTAAATACAAATAGTTAAAAATAAAAATGATTACTGTGATTTAATAGCCTAATTCATGCAATTAAAGTGTGGCCATCACATGCTAATTACACAGCAACTGTTCCTGAAGTACACTTATTTGCACAGGAACTTCATTACACACACAGCTTCAGAAGAAGTCCAGGTGCTTGCAGGAATTACAGAAGCAAAGAGTTGCAGATCTGTTTAAATGTAAATGTCTCTTATGTGCATGTCTTTGTCCTTTGTGCTCTGTAAATGTATTTTATAAGCTATAGTGTGTATGTGTGATATTTGTGCCTGTCTCTAGGGCCAGGACCTGGGCGCTATGGGCTTCCTCCCACCATTGGATTTGTTGGCCATGATTTCACCAAGATAACAAGCCCCGCCTATTCTTTCCATGGCAGGATGAGTGACAATAGTGAGCTCTTTGTATAACTTTAGATTTATCATATAGCAAGGCTACAGAGCTACAGAGGGAACACTCTTTATTTATGTAACCAAACACTTTGATATGGTCCAACTTAGCAACATTTCTCTGGTAGAGTGATGGGCTGTATTCTGTTATGTGGGATTAAAGCCATTTGTATACATCTTAAGTGGTGTAATATCAACATAAAGCCACTAGGGGGAGACAGTACCTCATATTTCTGTAGATATCTCACCTTATGCTCATCTAGCCAGTTTATTTAAAACTGACAGAAGAGATAATATATTAAATTGATCGTAAATGTTTACTTTCCCTGCAGTGTATTGTGTTGACTCAAGTCCAGGGCCTAAGTATCACATTGATGCAAAAGTCACTCGGTTCGGAAGGGATGGCACCCCTGCATACTCAATGTTGGGCCGCATGAAAGCAGAGAGTAAGTCCCAATTCATTAAGAATATTCAGAAGTGTTATTTTGAGAAGTTGAACTGCTTCATGAATCAATTCATATGTTGTGATGATGAATTTTAAGTAAGACTGAACTAATAGTAATAACATGATTTTGAAACAGATCTGCATCAATTAGTCAAAAAATGAATCAAAGGATAATTAATTGCCAGCTACCTTATTAATATTGTAAATATTAAGAGTTTGAATTTCTTCTCCAAAACTACATAGTGCCCCTTTATTTTTCAAGAAAAATGTCAAACATGTATTGGTTCCAGCTTCTTAAATGTATGTATATATTTATGATAGTTAATGACATGTCTTTGGGTTTTGGACTGTTGGCAGGACAAAATAAGTAATTTGGGTTCTGGGAAATTGTGATGGGCATCTTTCACAATTTATAGACTTTATAGACTAAACGATTGATCAATAATGAAAATAATTGTTGGTTTCAGTCCTGTTCTGCAAAAACATTTGTTGTTGACACCTCTACAGATTCAGTGTCAGCTGTTATAACCAACAACCTGAACCCTGCTAAGTATACACACTCTTAACATATGGTGTTGATGGGTTATATTATTCAACTGTTTTCTGTTGACTAGAGGAGCTATTCCAGACACCAGGACCAGGTGCATACAGCCCTGAGAAAGCCCCGCCGTGCAACCTCCAACGCAGACCCCCGTCCTACACAATGAGCTCTCGTACCCACTATAGAGGCACCGACGCAGTACCTGCTCCTAACAAGTATTGTCTCCCTCCTCTCATGGGCCCTCAAGTCCCTAACAAGCCGGCCAGCGCAAGCTACACGATGTCAGGCAGTTACAGCACAGGGGGACCATCTGTGGATTTAGCCAAGACGCCAGGGCCATGCAGATACAACAGTACAGACCCGAGTGTTTATTTACCCCGACAGCCAGCCTTTTCCATGCTTGGACGTCACAACTTACCCAGAGATGCCACCAAGAAACCCGGCCCTGGAACGTATAACCCAGAGAGAGTGACAGTTCACAAGGCTCGGGCACCAGCCTACTCCCTGGGCATCAGACACTCAGAGTTTGTTACTCCACTGGTTGTCAATGTTTCTGACTGAACATCGAAAAACAACATAATCTAGGAGAAAAAAATATTCATGAGCAAGCATATGTGAAGAAGTACATTTTATTTTGTTCTTTCAGCAACAAAGAACTTGTTGAATCAGCCACGACTCACTGTCAAAATTTATAATATCTAGAAATAATATTATGTACACAACACAAATAAAGTTTAAAGAACAAATGTTCAAACACAGAAAGCTCTTTTGTGAAAATCAGGGGTTTGATAAAAATAAAACCCTGCGCCTGTATAACCACTCAGTAAATAAATCAATTACAACAAAATGGCATCACAGACATTTAAAATAGGCATTAAAATGTACAGTTGACAGGCAAACGTTCACCTTCATATTGTCTGAAAGGTTATCAGTCACAGTGGAATCAATTTGCCTCTCATTACCTCTAAAAATTGAGGGAGTTTGAAAAGACAAAAAAAATAACTAAAAGGTTTTCTACACAATACATTAGAACATATGTAGAGATGTTTGTAGGAGAGATGTATGGTCCCGAGACAATACAAATCAGCAAAGATGATAGCAGGCATTTACAGATGGTTCCCATTTAATCCTTTGGGAGAGGTCTTCTGAAAAGCAGTATGTGTGGCTCTGGAGAGTGAAGCAAAGAAGAAGAGAGCGTCAGCTCATCCACAGTACAGCAGTTACACCATACAGTGTCATTCATAAGCTGTGATTCATGTGTATATAACTTTTCTAATGGCACATGCTAGGAGCTAGGATATGTTTCTTGTCCACCTGAATACAACACTCACATGCTGACATACAGGTGCTGTAATACAGGAGTTACGGGTCACTGTGATCATGCCCCTTCTTCATGTGCAACCCTTTGCGGCAAACTACAATGCAGGAAATGGCTTGGGCTGCTCAATATTTTTCTGACAGATATTACAATTGTGATATGATTCACAATTAGTGGTAATGATCATTTTCGCATTAGTTTTTATTTTCAGTGGGAAAAAAAACATTAGTCATGATGATGTGACATGGTCTACTCTGTAACAAACAAATGTTTTCTTACAACTGGACTACAAGATTTGTAGGCCAGAACATCCCTGCAGCTGTACAGCACTTCTTTATAATGCTGTTTTACCTTTATCAAAACATCGTAGCTTTTTGCAATTCAGATATTGCAATTGGCCATAATGCAATTTCCATTATATTGTGATTCATTGTGCAACACTAGAAATGGCTGACTACAGAGTCCTCCTGTGCAAAAATGCATTCTGAAGTAATGTAGTAAACTAAAATGAGGCTTCAGCAGTCTGAGCGAGAAATACCAAGACAGTATTTTCCAAAAGTACAAAATTCCATCACTAAACTTCTCTGAACAGTGTTTCCTGGCTGAGCTCAAGTGGTGCGATAGTACTGTTTGCAAAAAGAGTTAATGTATAACTAAATGTTTGCCTTTGGAAATAAACATTTAGGGCGGTCAAAATGTCAGATTTTCACAATATGATTATTGTCGCCAAACAAATTCACATCTACAATATCAAAATATCTATAGAAAATGTGTAAAGAAAAACACTAGTAGTCAATTTCATCTTTAACTTTGTTTACTGTGAGTTTTGTCTCTTTTGTGGCAAATAAACTGCACTCAAAATATGAGTGTAGGGAAGTGGAGAGAGAATCTGTAACCAAAATTATTTTTTTTTAAAAATTAAATAAAAAATACAAAAACAAAAATTACACTTAATGAATAATGAAAAGGAAACCAAATAAACTGATAAATAAACGATTATTCACATGATATTATCATATGTGCATTATTAGCAAGGCTTGGGCCGATATTAAATTTTCTTGTCACGATTATCCTGTCCAGCATAATTGCAATTCACGATATTATCCAGATAATCATCAAAAATATTTGTAAAACTTTAGGATAAAAACTAAAATTGCATGAAAAATGACTTGAATCACTTTAACCTTACATTTTGTTAGGAAAAAAATATTTTTTTATTGCGTCACAGATAGGACACACATCTTTTTTTGCATGTGACAAACAATAAGATAATCTAACATTAGTAATCATAAATCACAAGGTTGTATAAACAAATAGTGGTACTCTCATCTCCGTCGATTTTTAGTTTGGAAACTGTAGTATTTACTCACATCTATAAAGTGCACACCATGCCTTTAGCTATGGGCTTAGGTAATTCAAAATAAATCAGGAAGCCAATATATGACTGTATGTCAGCAAGCTAGACAGCTTTTTCAAGTCATTCATGTGAAGATATTTAAAATTATCTCAATTCATGATTATCCCGATAAATAAAAATTCAACATAAACAACTTATTGTGAGTGTTTTTTATGGCCATCCACGATAAAATCTTTTAGCATCCCATCGCTATTATTAACATGATTAGACTCCCCTGTACCCATTTGATTTGACTAACCAAGAATGCTGAAATCATGATACATTACAATGCATTTTTGCACAGATTAAGGACTGTAGATTTTGTCCCTCTTATTGACACTGTAGAAAATTCTCTTCATTCTAGTCAGTAAGGACTAAATGATTGATTACACTGACCAATAGCTCTTTTATAAACATTAAGGCCTGTGAGCATTGTTTTAAAACAAGACTTCGGGAAAATGTGAACCTATCCCTTGAAGGTGCATTTTGTAGTTTTGGGGAGGGATTGTTAATCAGAAGCAGAAAATAAGCAGCTTTATACAGTTTTACTTGTTTATATTGGTAGGACCCTTCTAAGTGGCCAGCTTTCCATATTGGACCACTGTTCTGGGGACCTTATTTCCCCTCCGAGGGCAACTTGTTTGTTCAGTTATGGAAATATAAATCATCCAATACATATTTCTGAGCTAATATTGTAAAGATTGCCTTTCTGAGTTGGAATTTATTTTCCAGTCCACAGTTCCTCACCTGGTTTGTGGATCATGTAGTGGATCCAGCCCTGGCTCTGCTGCACCCCGATTCCTCTCCACTCGTCTTCTGCCATCAGGTGGGAGGTGGGCACCAGCTTAGACAGCTGCTTGGGAAGCACAACATGCCTATGGGAAGATAGTTACATAAAAACTGTCAAGATAGAACCAGTGACGCTGGGCCTCAGAAAACATGTTTACCAAAAGGACAATCGAGCAGTAAACATCGAGGATACTACAGCTGCAGGGATGTCATAGGCACAACGTTCAAACGGTTTGAACATTAACCATAACGTCAGGGTAGCGGTTAGCATGGCTAGCTGGGGGTTGTTCTGACTGCTGTTATCACAGTTAAAAATCCTAGCATCATTGTAATCCAAATCACCTTCTCATTCCTGTCTTTAACTAGCGTAAATCACCCGCATCACAGAGAAGTTGACCGCAGACGCTGACGTTATGATGGGCCACGTAGCTAACCTCACCAAGCTGTGATTTAAGCTAACGTTAACGGACTTCTGAAAACAGAGACGCCAGGGACGTTTATCATACCTGTACTCGAACTCCTCATCGGTGTACTTGTCGGAATAGTAAATCTGCTTTTTCGACATCTTCAGTTGACGATAGCGAGCAAAGCTGAAGCCCAGAAAGTTGTTTTTGGGGGATGTTAACTAGGCAGCGCACGAACTTAGCTACAGAAGAGCTCAACGGGCTGCTGTCATCTGCCGCTGTTTTCACAGGATAATTCAAACCCCAACGGCTGCCCGCATTCACCGGATTGGTCGAGGCAGCGGCACGTGGACGTCCCGTCTAAATAGATCGTCTATGTTTGAGAAGAGGATGCACTCGGCTGCGAAAGCGCTGCTCTTCAACGAGGAAGTAAAGTAGTTGTGTACTTCCCTGTAAGTTCTTTAGAAACATAAATTCTAGCTATTATCGTAAGTTTTTAGTTTTGTGCCATACAGTTCAAATGGGTTTTAGACGTTTGAATGGAAGATATCTGATGGATTCCGAAAACGTTTCTGGAAAGCGAAAGAAGGCTCAGTGAGAGCTCTTCGCCTCTTTATTGTCTCCGCTCCTTTGCGACTCCTCCTTCCTTCGTCCCCGCCGGGCTGCAGAGGCAAAACAAGAGTGGTGCAAGATGAATAAACACACTGACCTTAAAGGACAACACAATTTCAATATTCAAACTTACTTTGTTTATATTTGACGGACCCTGTCACTACACAGTATTCTGGGGGACCTTATTTTCCTCTGAGAACAGCTTGTTTAATAGTTATTGAAAAAAATTAATATTTTGAGTTTGTTTTATTACCTCATTCATATCCATCCATCCATCCATTGTCTGTAACAGCTTACCCTTTTCAGGGTCACAGGGTAGCTGGAGCAGATCCCAGCTGACATTGGGCGTGCAGCGGGGTACACCCTGGATAAGTCGCCAGCTCATCACAGGGCTGATTCATTAATATTGTAAATATCAAAAATCTGAGCTTGAATTTCTTCTCCAAAACTACATAGGGCCCCTTTAAGCAATCAAGAGAGTGGGCATGCAAAGCTAAAGCATACATAGGCTACCTCTACACACAGTGAAAATGCAAATCTGAAAAGATATAACTGGAAATCTAATAGAATACAGCGTTTACAAATATAGGAATGTAGCATTTGTTTTGAAATTTGTGTTTACACTTGATGTTACTGTATTTTCCCCTTTTAATTTGATTGCAATTATAGAGAATCATATAAAAACATAATATAACAAACTAATATGCGCTAAATTATGCTGATTCGCCTGACAACGTTGGCTCTTCTAAGAGACCAAAGGATCATTACTGCAAAAATATACCTGGTATATGGGCTATTTATTAGTAATCTATAATATATTATAATACACCATTAAGTAATTAATGTATTAGTTACCTATAATTGCTCCTTAGAGCAGGTCTTATTGAAATAATATTTTTATTATTTATGTCTCTTGGCTGATTTGAGGGGGAAAACAAGTTATAACTGTGTTATATCCGATTAAAGTCATTTCACATTTATATATAATGTATTCTGTTATTATTCTGTTAGATAGTCTTTAGTGATATATTTATCTTTAAAGCAACATTATGTAGAAATTGGCATTTTGTGCGATCTGGTAACACCACTGTCGTAAATACAAATCCCAGGTCTGTAATGATTTGTCAGACGTAATATAGGTGCTAACTACAAACAAAACAACAATGTTATGTGTTGAAAACTTGTGTCTTGAAGTAAACATGTATGTAACGCTGTGATCCTACCCTCTCACTGAAGTTACATAGTGCAGAAACAAGTGATAGGGGGGCGAAGTGTCTGAGACAGAGACACCATTCACCCTATTACAAGACACTGTACCCTCAAAATCATTTGAAGCGGTTATTTTAAGGTAAAAAAGTTACATAATGTTGCTTTAAGATTTCATTTTGGAACCTTTAATATATAAACTTTTATCACTGACCATATAAATAGATCTGTCTTATTTCTATTTGATACATTTCTACTAACTTAATAGATTTTATTCTTGATATTTGACATCGAATTAGGCTATACACCAAAAACTGCCTCAGTCACCTGTGATATTCTCTCCCGAGGCTTGACACAAATACATTACTGCTCTCAATCAATGATTTGTGAGTACACTGAAAACAAACCCTCTCTTTACATTTTAACCAAACAGTATAGTTTGAGCTCTCTGTGTTGCCAGTAACCTATTGCTGTTGTTCTTAATTGTAATCACTGTTGTCAAGGTAATGGCTGCTAATGAGTGGTGGTGTATTCGCAGCATGTCTTGTTCCACTTGTATATGCAAACTGCTAAAGTCAGGAGGTAAATCTGTTAACTCCTCAAATACAGAAAGTCACCGTGTCATTGATTGAACTTGTGATGTATCAGCATTTAAAACATCTTCAAATGATTGCTCTTGCATCTATTAGTTTGGTTTGAGGTAATGAGGTAATAATAGAGTATATTAGCGGACCAACTATTTGTTTTGTGACAGACAAGGAAGTTCAGCTTCTCGTGCATCTGTCAACATGCACTGATTCCATCTGGTTTATCAGTAACTTATACAAACAAGTTAAAGCAAACAAACAAGAAGTGATTGGCTGTTTGGAGGAAGGTGGGATGTCAGTGGCGGTGGTATGATAGCCTTTCTGATGGCCATTTGTTTGTGCGTGTGTAGGTTTTTCAGTGTTCTGCTGTGTCTCCGGACATTAAGTTATTCTCTTATTCATCCATAACTACAGCTCCTCTGATCAAAGTCTTTCTCCTCAGAGCCTGACATATAGGTAAGCTTCCTTCCTCTGATACCTTTTTAAATAACGTGGTTTAGTAATGTTGCATTCATCGTCCTGCACAGTTTGAACATGTTTTAATGAGTGTTGTAACCTTTCCTTACTGTGCTGTTACTGAGTCAATTTTCGTTGGACGGACCAGAGGATTTTACACCGCTCTCCAAACTGATTATGGGACAAAACAAGATGTAATGACTTGCTTTATTGAATTGAGACAATTGACAGGAACATAACGAGCCTTTCCTTGAATGCGGAGGTGGCGTTATTGAGTCAGCAGATTACCCCTGTCTTTTGCATAACAGATGACCCTGACTGTTATTTCTCAATCAATGCAGACATCATTCACAGATGCTTGTTTTTGAACCTGTCCTTTAAGCATTTAATGTCACTTTTCTCTGCTTTATTCTCCCAAACTGAATAACCTCTGTGGCTATGGTGGATAATTCCTGACATAGGAGACATCAGCTTTCTTTTTTTAAACATCTTGCACTCGCTCCCACCTGATCTGGACACCACAAAGGGAAAATAAAAGTCGCACAGTTCAAATCCCTGCTTAACGCACTTTGTGTGTCACACCGAGAATCCCGACCGCTGATGCATACCTTACATTCCCTTTGTGTAAGGCGGAATTGTAAGTGAAAATAGTGAATTAGAAAAGAGAGTGGAAAGGATTTGAATGAGGAATGGAAAGACATGAGGGAGGGGATGAGGACGGCATGAGGAACTAAAAAGGATCGTGCTGAGACGGCTGATTGCTCTCCGGGGAGGCGGATGGGAGGGAAGTTAGGAAGAGAATTCAGACAGATGGGACAGAGTGGATGTTTTCAGGCACATAGTCCCTCATGAGTGTGGCTGCATTGTTGCCTTTGTTAAGTTTGTGTCTATTGTCAGGACAAATGGAATTACACACACAACCACACACACACACACACACACACACACGCATACATGCATCAAATCACACATAATACACTTTAACTAATTGGATGACACTCATGCCCTGTTTACTCATGGTCTGAATCAATGTTTTAGTGTCTGTATTACCTCCGCCAAGGAGGTTATGTTTCCAGCTATGTCTGTTTGTTTGTTGGTTGGTTGGTTTGTCAACAGGATTACACAAAAAGTACAGAACAGATTTCCACGAAACTTGGATGGAGGATGGATCTCGGCCTAGAATAGACCCCATAAACTCTCGGTGCAGATCCAGATAAAGGGACAGATCCAGGAATTTTACAACAATTTCTTTAATTTCTTAGGGAATAATGCATGGTCCTTGATGAAAAAAAACATCAGGCGTATTTAGGTGGCTGGTATCTGTGAGTGAGTACATTTTGATGCAGATCCTAGATCTGGAGCAGTTATGGGTGGTTTAAGATTTAGAGTGATACAGGGCCATTGAGTTTGATATTAGATCAGGCTTGAATTAATTAAAAGGGACAGCTGGGCCTTGGCGGAGGTATGCACTCTAGTGAGTGCCATTCTAGTTTCTATTTTGCATTTCATCATAGCCCAGTCAGTGGGTGTTGTTGCAACACATTGTTTGAGTTTTTGGGTGCAACTATTTAAAAAAAACTATGCTGATGTACCTAACTTTTAGACGCACCAGTCCAATCAATGTGAAAAATTTGTCTGGAGCCCTGATTAAATAAATATCTTTATAAAGCTTAAAGCTTATTTAAGCTTTCTACAGAACATTACATGACATTTATTTAAAGAGACTAATTATGGCAAATGCTTATTGCAAATTAGCAAAATGTACAGACAGACAAAATACAAAATACAGTTATAAATTAAAAATACAAAATAAATTGATAGTGGGGAACAAATACTGGGCAAATATGTCAACCCCACTTCATTTCTGAAACCATTCTTTCCAGAGTGATGTCATCTAATCTATTACCTTAATATCACGTTTTTATTATGTCTTAATGTATACATTGACAGCATTGTTCAGTCTGAAAGATTTAAAATATTACTGCAGCTTACCTAGTCTAAAGATAACGTACACTGACACAGGTTATTCATTTGCTGAACCTCCTTTATATAGAAGAAAAGGCGGTGCTCTTTAGAGTTGTGTGTGTGTGTGTGTCTGAGAGCAGGGTGGTTCAGGCAGATGTGTTTTAGCTAATACAGTCTGAGAGCAGCCGGGCAGGGCAGGGCTAATAGACCCAATGACATCATCCACAGAGAGAGAGAGACTGGGAGCATGCGAGCGAGCCTGCCTAAGGCAGTGAGAGGAAGCAGGCCAGCTCAGACACCGAGGAGAGTGGCATGAGAGTGGGACAGTGTGTGTGCGTGTGTGTGACCGGGAGAGGACCAGACAGCGTTCAGTTGACAAGGATATAGGACTCCACCTGGAAGATTTTCCCTCTAGTTTTCTCCCCTTCATCCATTACACCTCTCCCCCCTTCCCCTCCCCCCTTTCCCCTTTCCTCCCCCTCATCCTCTGGTAGTTATCCCCCCCTCTCAGCTCCTGCTTCGGGCGGCTCCTCCGGGCATGCTCCTTAAGCCAAAGTATGGCCGCTTTCGCAACGAGTCTGTGACCTCCTCTGACGACCTGATGCAGAGCCTAGCCATGAGCGGCAAAGTTGTGGCCACACCGGTGGTCCCTTCCTCCACCCCAAGCCTCCCTCTGCCTCCTCTGGATCCCAGTGACAGATCATCCTCAGCAGCTGGTGCTGCAGCCCTGGCCGACTCCCCTTGTTTGGATGGGGAACAGGATGCCACCACTACCTTCTGCATGCTCATCCCTAAGATGCCCCAGTGGAAGTTTTCTAACTCCCTGCTCAGCCGGAGCCCCTCCAACTCCAGCTCCAGCTCTAGCTCTAGCAAGGACTCGGGCAAGGCAGCAGCGGCTCCCTCCCAGGCTTCTGTCTCTCTTTCTTCGTCTTCACAGAGGGCCAGCAGTGCTAGTGGCCCAGTGGCCAGTCTTGCGGCGGTGCTTAACTCCTGTGACCCTGTTTGCGTCACCCCCTGTTCCCTGCAGGCCATCCGAGGGCAGAGAGCAGTTGCAGCAGCACACTCTGCCAGTCCAGGGGGCCACATCTTTGGGGCCACAGAGGCCATGGCGAGCCCTGGAGGTTCCAGCAGCTCCAGGTCCGGAATGAACCGCAGGACGAGGGTCGAGGGCATGTGGCTGGGGGGAGAGGACTTCACCCAGAAGGGTAGCTTCATCCACAAACCCTCTCAAGGCTGGCTGCACCCTGACAAGAAGATTGCAGGACCAGGGGCATCTTATATAGTCAGGGTGAGTCAGTGGCAACTTTTTTTTGTTGCATACATTGTTAAGGCACATCCTCTTAAATCAGGGTTTGTTTTGAAATGACTTTTCTTTCTCTGGCACCCAGATATTAATTAACTCCTCACAGGACTCAGTGAACCACATGATACTAATGATCCCATTTAAAGGTTGCTCTCTCTGGGTGGGAAACAAAAGGACACCACAGTGCCAGGCAGTTTGTTATGCAGCTCATGTGGCGCGGGCTCGGGGAATACATAATTTGATCCAGATAGATGGCTTGGTGTGGCTGCCGGGAGACTGCGTCAGGATAGCACACACACAGGCGTCAGGGTGGAGAAAGATAGAGCATGGAATTATGTACGCAGGCTGGAGTCGGGATCGTTAATTTGCTGCACTGTTTACCGTATGCAACATGTACTATACTTAAAAACAATACCCATCTGTATTTATAGTATATGTTTGCATGTGAGCTCCCATTGTGAGCTTGTGGGAGTGGTGTTCTTTGTGAGGTTTCAGGATTGTTTACATCCACTCGAGCAAAGATTTCACCCAGTCAGTGTGATTTACAATCCTTCAGCAGAGTCAGTCCCAAGCTTTATCGTGGTTAGTGTCATCATAGTGCGTTTTAATGACAAAATAATACACAAACTCTCTGTGTTATTGTTAGTCAAAATAAAAATTAGGATACAAAAAGAAGTGGATGGCACAGAGAGAGAGAACAATGATTGTAAATAAAAAGGAAATCGTGTCCCCTGATGAAACATCTTTGACTCAGACCGTGCTTATGATTTGTTTTTTACAAAGGGTTACCATCCCGAGCAGACTGCTTGACGTCAATGTCAATGATCTCCCCTCCACGCCTGTTCACCTCCGCCCCTCTTGCACTGCTCCCCTTCCTCCTCCTCCTCTGCCTTCTCCTCCACAAACTAATGATATGGCTCTTGATTAGCCCCGTCTGGGGCCCGAGCACACGTACTAATGGTATTATACAGGCACCATTCATTCCTATATTCAATTACAGTTAATCACAGTCATTTGCATCATGTGATGCTGGAGAGGACGGTATGGGAGGGGTCCGGTGATAATGAGCTCTCATCACCATGCAGGGCTTTCCCAGATACATAACATAATAAGTGCTGCTCTGATATTTGATTGATATCTCAGTTAATTGAGCTTTTAACAGCTTATCTGGAGGTGCATTGCAATCATTTTAGATGTAAGCTAATGTTTGAGATGCATTCCACGACAGCTAAAGCAGCACTACACATGCAATTCAGTGGTAAATCTATGCAGGGGAGGAGTGCATGTATTAGTGTCAAAGTGACAGTAGATTTCTGCTGCGCTGTGCCATTTTTAATCAGCATAGCTACCATAGTGCACGGCTCTCTCTCCCTCTATTTCTGTTTCAGTGCCTCCCCCGTCTCTCAGTCACACGTAGTCACTCCTCTGCTGGGAAAGACACGAATATGATTCTTCGTATTGGTTCCCTCCTTTACACTTTCTCTTTGTCAGGCTGTGTGTCTGGCCTACATCTGCCATCTTTGACAGCCAGGACATTGCAGCAGCCATCAAACAAAGCCCCACGGCTGCCAAAGCAGCCACACACTGCTATCATTTTACAATGTCTCTTTAAAATCTGAATGTCTGTAATATAGTTTTATATTGCTGTTGGTGCAGTTTCCAGAAAGGTCTTTTCATGGTGCAGTGAGTCCATTCTGTGGCCTGAAATCTGCTGTGAGCAGTGCACTAAAGTATGAAATTAGACTTTACTGTCCACAACATGAAAAATGCACCTCAGTGTTACCTCTCACAAACAAACAAGACAAGACTGTATGTTGCTGATGCTGTTTGGCAACATCCAGTTGTCAGTATCTGCCCATCCGTCCTTACACAACAGGCATGCTCCCTGACCTTGCCCAGCAAAATGAGGAAATATTAGCTCACAAACTTGGTTTAGGACATTTTCTGCATTGATAAACAATAAAACAAGCTGTCATGTATCTCAAAGAAGGCAGCCAAGATGCAACAAAGTTTGAACGCCAGAGTTATTCAATTTCTGAGGAATGCTTCTTGGAACGCCAATGTCCCTGTTTTCCTAGGAAGAGTATGTTGGAGACTTGGCCAAAAGGATAGGAGTACAGATAGGGTGATAGAAGAGGGGATGCGTTGTATCAGCAGATGAGTGTGTCACAATGGGGGCATTGGCAGAGAGAGGGGAAGAAAAAAGAGAGAGACAATTTTCCTGATGGAAGACTTCCCCCCATCTCCAAATCTGGTTAGAAGGCTCATTAAGCTCCAAGGCTCAAAGGTTGCTCTCGCTCTCTATCTCTCTCTCTTTCTTCCTCTCTCTCTTCCGTGTTGTCCGTCTGCTGTTTGTGGTGGTTACTAATAATCCTGGAAACTGCACTAAATATGACTGAGCCAAAACGCTGTCGGAGAGAATGTAAATTATGTAGCACCAAATTAGTTTCCCATAGAGTCCATAAATCACAAACACATGTATTTGCTGAAGCCTTTTACCTCACTAAACTGAAGCATTTTACCTCACTAAATTTTGTATGAGATATAAAGGGACCCACTCATCCTTTCCTTCAGTGTGTTTTATAGGTCTTTGTGCATGTAAAAGGTCTTGAAAGTTAAAAAGCCCAAAGTCTGCACCAAATAAAAAGAAGAGCCTCTCTCCCACAAAAAAACACTGCTCCTGAAACGCCTTGTCAGTAGTCACGCCTTTAATTCTGTGACTTTGTGACATCACACTACGTCACCATGTCACAAATTTGATAATGTATGGCTTTATTCGTGGTAGAAGTGAAGCTAACTGGAAGCTGAAAACACGACAGAGCCGACCGGAGACACGGTGAGCGGTGCTGGCTCAGGCGTGTGAGCTGACCAGTCAGAGCAGACTGGGCATTCAGGGGCCTTAAAGAGACAGGAGCTAAAACAGTGCGATCCAGACAGAGGGCAAATACAGTGCTGCTGCACGGGACAATATAAGAAAACCGATGTGTTTTTTGAGCATGTAAACAGAATGTAAGCATATAAACCTATTCTAGTATTAACCCATGGTAAAATTATGAACCTGGAAGCTCTTGTTAGAGAAGTCTTTTCAAACAGGTGAAAAACAGCAATAGCAGTCACTAATAATTTCAAAATCAGTGGTCTCATTTAAATCAATGCTGTAAAAGTGCTACAGTCAGAAGGGTAGTTTTCACATATAATTATTATATAAATGTTACATTATACCAAGGCAGTAGACATAGAGTCAGTAGTGTTTTTTCGAGTTATCCCCAAAAATGTGAAAACTCATTTCCCATCATTCTAAAATCTTTGAAAATTCACTTACATGTTGGATGAATGTTTTATTTACAGCCCTGCATCTTACTGTATAGATATTACAGAAATGTAAAGATGTAAACCTCACAGTCGTAATGCAGATACGTCCACGACATCCTCACATACTTTTAATATTGATTGTATCCACAAACACGCTCACACCCTTAGCATCCCCCTGAGGCCCAAGAAGCTGCCTTTTGTCCATGATTTGGAGCTCTTAGTGCCGCTAATCTAGTCAAGGTGCCATTAGCACCTCAACCTGACAGCCATTAAGAAGCTTCTCAGCTGGCTGCTACTGGCTGGAGTACACTTTAATGGCCTATATGTGGATTTGAGTTAGATCTGGATGTATTGATAGAAATAGTCATGCGCACCAATAGACGATTACATAAATACTCTTTTTGTTGTCTTTAGATTTTTGCCGCTGACATACTAGTTTAAAGTTTCACCCCACATGCAACGGTGATACTTTTTATTTATTTATTTTACAAACTTTGTTTTTTGGTGTTTTACGCACAAACTGCAAGCACTTGTGAGTGACAGTATCATGTGGTAGTAGTATAGTGAAAAACAAAACATCAAAATACATAGCAACTACAGGAACAGTCAGCTTGGTCATATTTCATATCTCACAGTAAGCACAATAACCTCAATCCTCAGGACAGAATAAAGAAGAGAAAAAAATGCATGGATAAGTAAAAAACAATAATAAGATTCAATGGGATCTTATTTTGGGATAACAGGGCAGATGATCTTCTCTGCATAGATGAAGAAAGGCCCCCATATCAGTTTCTTGGGAGCCCTTCATGTATTAAAGCATACACACTGTGCTTACTGTGCAAATTAGTGTACTTGGGAAGCGGGTCATTATTTTGCAGCATTTACTTGTGTTGTGATCCTACATTTTTAAGATAGCTAATCTTTTATTTTTTGACTAAAAAGATTTTTATATCTGTACAACTGAAAAATTGTCACTACTGACCTAACAATATGTCACGTACCAAGTTCATAGTCATATTGAAAGTAGCTTCTAATCTCCACCAAAATATATCATCATCATATTTTAAAACTCGTTTGTCTTTTTGCAGTACATGGGCTGCATTGAAGTACTGAAGTCGATGCGTTCCCTGGACTTCACCACGCGGACTCAGGTGACGAGGTAAGCTGGTGACCATCTCTATTGGTAGTGATGAGTCAGGAGAATTTGATCCAAGATGTATAGGATTTACTGAAGTATCAAACCACAACAGTGATTGTCATTTTCTTATTATCATGTAAATTAGAGTTGGTGAATGACAAAAAGTCACACCTGTAGCGTGTTTCATCGACATCAACACAATTTTGAAATTCTAGTTGTTCATTGCATCAAACCCAGCTCAGTCAGCTGCAGTGGAAATGCCAATGCAAGTATAAAAAATGTGAATCAGAGTGGTGTTTGTCCCAGTTAAGAGACAAACAAAACTACATATGTGCTCAGTGGCACAGGGGCTGCAGGTTCATGTTTAAAACCTCAGGGGACTAAATATGTTTCTGCCGGCATGTTTTCATGCCCCACATGTGATGTTATTGTCATAAAAGCAGGGTTCTCTGCAATCCTCGGCCTCATGGGAGAACTGTGCTCCCCCTGCTCCCTCCTCTCGGTCTCTCACCCTCCTCTCTCTCCTCCACGATCGATCGGCAGTAATCGGAGCCCACCGTGCATCCAAGGCTTAAGTGCAGGGGGAGGAGGAGGCAGCAGGGATGGAGTGATAGAGGGGGAGATCTATTATTGATGATGTTTGCTAATGACCATGGAAAGCTGCAGTGGTCCCCATGAACGCGCCCTGCTTGATAATGTCTGCGGTTGTAACTTCTTGAGGAGGAGGAGGAGGAGAAGGAGGAGGAGGAGGAGGAGAGTTCAAAACAAAAACATTAGCAAAGGGAGAAACCATACGAAGAGTAAGCTGTAGTATGACATCATTATGGTCTAGTGCATTGATGATAGATGTGTTTTGTTTTTGCGTCCCTGCGGTTTTGACTTTATATTTGGTTTTCATTGTGTTTGCCCATAGTTTATGTTCACTGCAGCATATGTAGCATATGCTTTAAAACAGACATCCAAATGTTCCAGTGACACTAACGACACAAGGCCTGGGTCTCCGATTCCTTGGGGAACATGGTACCAGCCATCTGTCCCACAAGACTAAAAAATCAATGATTCACTGTCTTAATTAATTCTAGCAAACAAACAGTATTTTAAAGGGGCACTTTGTAGTTTTGGAGAAGAAATTCAAACCCAGAATTTTAATATTTACAATATCAATGAGGTAAAAATACAAACATTCTCAGAGGAAAATAAGGTCCAGAACAGTCTTTGAAGCTAGAAAGGTGGCAGGGTCCGCCACATATAAACAAAGTCAAACAGTATGAAACTGTGTATTGTCATTTAAGGTCAGTTTGTTTACTCAGTTTATTCAGTCATGAAAACGAAGAGAGGTTATTTATTTTGTTTGGCATAAACAGTATCCCAAAACTACAGAGTGCACCTTTAAAGACAGAACCTTTATTATGCATCCAGAGCTGGCCTTTTTTTTTCTCTCTTTTTTTTTTTACAGCTCGCTGATGTTTAGTTCCAGAAAAACATTCAATGTGTGTCAGAATTTCAAAAATGCACTTCAGCTGCTGGAGCTGAAGAAAGTGCATTCACCCAACAGCACTGTCTGTGTCACCGTGTTACACAGCAACACTACTGATAATGAGGCCTGGCATTTTATAGCAGGGAAGATACTGAGGCTGCAGACAAAAACAACAACAACAACAGCCCATCTCTCTCCTCCTTCTCCTCCCTCATCCTCCCCGCTCTGCCCTCTCATCAGCATGAGTCATTCCAACATCGTGGTGTTTTTTTCAAAAATCCCTGAGAAGACCTTTACTCGAGACGGGGTGCGGGACGCTGCTTTTTAAATATTTACGAGCCACTTGATAGGGGCAGCTGGGTTCTTGACTGCTGTCCCCGCTGTCCCCTGGCAGCGAGAGCGCGAGCCTCAAATCCACATTATGCCTCACTCCTGCCATCAGACACACACGCGTGTACACACACAGGGGAGAGAAGCTTTAAACGCCCATTAGGCAGCCGTTCCCAGGAGTTATGGCAGCTTCACTGCAAAGTGGTAACAAATCTGCACAGAGAATCACACTGTGGAAAATAAAGGTGACTAATGATGCCGTAAAGAAGCAGAAGAAGACGTGGAACTGCACAGACGCTGGACGCTTTATTTTGGCTCAAATTACGATTCAACGGGGACTTTAACATGAGTTTGATAAACACTGTTGATGATGGTAGATGCTTTCTTTGTAAGCTCCGTGAACAACGGTGGTAAGAACGCGTTTACAAACCAACAAACCTTCTGGAAACCTTTTCTTGACCTTTGAACTGTGATGGGTCCATGACCTTTAACCTCAGCCCGAGGGAGGGAACACAGAGCTTCTGTTCATGTTTAACCTCAGGTTTTTCCATCACTGTGATGCAGCAGTTTTTTTAAACACCGGCTCAACATGTAAAACCCCTAATCTCCATTTATCTCCTCAGATTGATGCCACTGGGTCGTTAATATTCAGCTGCACAGTTAACAGGAATCAGTGTGATTGTTCGATTATAAATGTGTCCTCTTAGCCATTTGATCGGTGGCCAGTGTGTCCCACTACAGTCTGACCTTTGACCTCTGTTCATTCCCCTAATTAGGGAAGCCATCAACAGGCTGTGTGAAGCTGTGCCAGGCGGAAAGGGAGCATGGAGGAAGAAGGTAAATAGTAAAATTTAATCCTACTGTGCATGTTTCATTATACTTCATTATGTTTCATTATTGTTATTAAATGGAATATATTTTTTTCCTGCTGGGGAACAACATGAAGTTGTTGCACAGTGATTTAAAAAAAACCTCAAGACTGTCTATGAAACTGACTTTGGTACACATGACACCTTGTTTGATACTCCCTGAATTCCCCTGATAAGTATAGGATATGATAAGTGATATGATGAATGATAAGTTTTTAAGGAATTACATTTTTCTTTTAATGAATGTAAAAATATGTGATTGTATTTCCACTGTATTCCTTTTTCTCTCCTTCATGAAGGCCCTGAACAAAGCTCTCCAGTCTGTCATGGGGAAGAGTAACCTGCGATTTGCAGGCATGAGTATCGCAGTCAATATTTCCATAGATGGCCTCAGTCTGCTTATCCCCACCACACGACAGGTATGACGCTAAACCACCAAGTTCACCTGTCCAAGGATCAGACTGATAATTTGGTTACATTGTCTTAAATTAAGTGTTACTGTCTATCACTGATGCAAAGAAGGTTCCTCCCTGACCTCAAACACATTAGACACATGATATACATGAGTCTTAAATTAGCCAAATTGCATAATAAGTGATTTTGATACTTTAAAATGGGCCCTTTAAGTATAATTTGATGCTAATACTTTTGTACTTTAACTTGATTTTGAATTACTTGTAACAGTATTTTTACAGTGTAGTATTGCTACTTTTAAAGATCTGAATACTTCTTCCATCTCTGTATAAAAGTAGAATAAAGACAAACCTCCGCCTCTGTTTTCTCCATTTGTCTCTTTCAGGTGATAGCGCACCATCCCATGCAGTCTATCTCATTCGCCTCTGGGGGAGACACAGTGAGTGCAGCGTTAAACTGCATCCTCTCCTTTATGTTGTTGTTGTTGTTGTTGAAATGGACATTTTGGCAGACTGCACATATCTGACTAGACTCCATCTTACTGGTTTCCTAACTCATGACCAAAGGATCAATGGGAGCTTTAATTCAGTTACATAGGTCTAATCTATCTGCTCTAATTGAATGTTTCCTCCTGTCTGTTGCAGGACACGCCTGATTATGTCGCGTATGTGGCCAAAGACCCAGTAAATCAGAGAGGTATGCCCTGAAAAGTTCCTGCTTTTTAAACATGCTACATTATAGCATATCCTTCGTTTAGAAACACAATCAAGTTATTCCTGATATGAAAGTAGAACTTACTATGACATATTTCTTGGTTTAGAAGATAAATTACTAATATTTTTAAGCAAGATACAATCAAAAATAAATAAATAAATAAAATAGTGGAATTAATACAAAGTCAGGATCTTAAACCCAAAAGTATGTGGCAGCTGGAAAAACCATCTTCTTTTTTTTTGTCTCCTCCAGCGTGTCATATCCTGGAGTGCTCAGATGGTTTAGCCCAGAGTGTCATCAGCACCATCGGCCAGGCCTTCGAGCTGCAGTTCAAACAGTATCTGCACAGTCCTCCCAAAACCATGGCGTCTGTGGAGAGGTAACATGCCAAGAGTTTTTGTCACTGTCATCCAAATATGTGGCATCCTGCCAGCATATTTCTAAAACTAGAAAAACAAGTATAAAGTATCTTCCTACAGCATAATACCAAAAAAAACGTTTACACTACTTCTATGATTTATAGAAGATAAAAAAAACAATACAACTTGTACAGTACATAAAAGCTTTAAAGGAACAGTTGACCCAAAAATGAAATTTCAGTCAGACCGATGTTTTGTGGACAACAAAACTTCACCCGACTTTCAACAAAATGGGAGTGAGTAGAAAATAACTGAATTTTCATTTTTCTTT
This sequence comes from Pagrus major, assembly GCF_040436345.1. NCBI lineage: Eukaryota > Metazoa > Chordata > Actinopteri > Spariformes > Sparidae > Pagrus > Pagrus major. The sequence goes on from NC_133225.1 coordinate 14,411,653, forward strand.
GAACTTGTTGACACTTGCAGCAAATTTCAGGGAAGAATCAAATGCTATTTTGGGATGATTGACACCCAGAGGAAGAGAACACTGACCGGGCATCCTGTATAAAAGATCTAAGTTACATTCTCCACCTCAAAAACCTGATCTACTGGACAACTCTCAGATTCCTTTGTTATTTATTACAAAGAGACATGATAGTTTGTTCTTGTATTACCTCAGAATCCATCCTATAATATTGATCCTCACAGATCTTCTCAGCCCTTCGACCAAACCTCAGGTGTTGCACTGATGCCACTGCAGACACAGGAGGAACTTCAGACTGTTTTCTATTCTGGTTGCAAATGACATCTTCCTGCTGCCAGCAGCTCTGGGGATCTATATAAACCTCCAGCAGATTCATATAGATCGCTTTCGGAAGTGGAGATGTCATTTGATCGGACTGAATCCATTTGAGAACCCAAATCATTAGGGTCACTATTAATATCACTATAAAAAGTAATAATGAAAACACAATTATACGCATAATTAATGCTTAGATTACAGAAGTTGTGGTATTGATTATGTATGTATTTAGACATTCAGTTGAAGTTGTGGTCCGGCATAAAATGTATCCTTTCACTTACGGTATACACCTATGTTGTCCTCAAGGTCTGTCAGGACAGAAGAGCCGATGTGGGGGGAGGAGGAGGACTTCTCGGATCATGATTACTACAACAGCATCCCAGGGAAGGAGCCACCTATTGGGGGAGTGGTGGACTCCAGGCTCAGGTCGAGTGGAGCCCTTCTGGGTCACATCCACACCCAACCACAGAGCAAGACGGCAGCACAGGTGAGTCTACGGCCGTGATTTTGGTTGGAAAGGTCAGGTCGTGGATGAGCGGCTAACTGAAACTAACTAGCTACTGGCAGCTACAGTTAGCAGTTACTCTGGTGATATGTTGCCCCCTATTTGTTTTGTGTATGGATTTTTACAAGTGGCCTATTTGTACCTATTGCACCTTTAAAACAATGAGATTTTTGATAAACAATCATCAGTGTATAAGAACAAGTTGAACAGTCTGGTAAGTTCAGAAAATGACATCAGTTTATTGTAATGCAGCCTTACAGAACCAGGAATATCAATATATTGCCCAGCCCAAGTCGGCCCCAATGTTGAAATAAGACCCACACCCTTTTGTGGTAGTCTTAGCCTGCCAGTGCTGCCAAATATGTGAGCGTGAGATGCTACATTACCATCTAATACTATCACAGATGTAATCACATCTACATCTGGTCATTATCAAGTAATGCATGACTAACCTTTACCTGAAAATGACAGCCATACCTCCCTCATAAACCAGTGACTGATGTGTTTTTCTGCTCCATCCCCGTATTGCTTACATGGAATTACACACCAGGAGCATGAAAATATACTCCATAACTGTCCTCCTGATGTGCCTGCACCTTAATTGCCAGAGATAGATGTGATTAGATAAAGAGCCCTGACCTCCTCTGGTGCTTACTGGGTGAGAGAAATCATCGCTCTCTCCCTGCAGCTTGTTCTACATATGGTGACACTCTGTAGCTAGTGTTTCAAATAGAGTGCTTCAAAACTGCATTATGTAGGGACAAGACATGAGAGAGTCGTCCATTCAGGTATGAAGATACAAATGTATTTAGGATGTGTTCTTCTGGTCTGTCTGTGGGTTTGCAGATGGGGTCTCCTGCTAGGAGGGATCAGGCATTTTATCCCCCTGGTCAGCTGTGCTATGAACTTCACTGGGACACTGAGACGACGGGCGGCTCAGGTGAGACACCCTGTGGCGGTACACAGGTATAACATCTGGAACACTTTTCTCACCAGAGTATGAGAGAGAAGATTTATCACCTTAGTTGATACAGAGCTTAAGTGTTTAGCAAAACAAGAGGCTTTAATGGAGAATAAACTGAATGTTTTCTCGATGGACTTGAAGGGTGAGTCTACTTTTTTCTCTGTAAAATGGGGTTCAAGTCCAGTCGTCACCTCACTTTGTGCCCTGAATGATACTTACTTGCCTTCTGGCACATTGTTTTGGACCCTTCTCAAGATCACCCTGATAGAATTAAGATTCTTGGGATCTTTTGAATCAGGATGGCTTTCCAGATAAAAGACTTGGCTCAAGACACACTAGGAGGGAGGTTTGGAGCGTCCTCAAGATTCTCTGCATTCCATTCGTATTATTAGGATAGTTAATCTTCCGAGACTATTTTTATTAAATTTGCGGAGGAATGTAGTGCAGACCACCCCATTCTTTTTCAGATACAAAGTGGATTTATTTCCACAGATTTCTGTAATGGTCCTCATCTCAGGAGAAATCCTTTATTTGATTTCAATAACATTAAAAAATATATTAAGTTATTTAGCCTTTCAATCTTTTAAAAATTACATCAATATTCAACACTTTCACTGTATTGGCATATAAATACATTCATAATGAAGTTAGAATATAGATAACCAAGCTTAATTTATTATCCACTAAATGTACCGAAACTTTTCAATCAGTCAAACTTTGCTTCTATAAATCATCTTTCATTCAGGTTAGTGTGGCATCCAGTGGTAGAAGAGGCAGTCATATCTTTTACTTAACTGAAAACAGTAATATCACAGTGTAAAAATTAAAGTGAAAGTACTGCGTTCCAAATCTTACTAAATTAAAAGGACACACGTATCAGCCATATGACTCAAGTAGTGCAAAAAGGAAAGGAAATTATTACAGTAGAGAGTGTTGCTGAGTGGCCCATTTCAGAAAAAAATATGTATAATTTTACTGGATTGTAATAAAAAAAAATACAAAAAAACTATTTACTATTATTAAGTACAATATTGGTTTCCAAAATGTAGTGTGGTAAAAGTTGAGAAGGGTAGTAGTAGTGAGTTGTCACAGTTCCAATAAGCAGAGAATGAAAATGATAATACAATATTCAAACAACTGATATAATTATATAATGGCTTCAGGTTCAGACACATTTTTGAGTGGTAGAAGTCTACAATAAACACTCAGCCGTTAACATTTTATATATCATAACATTGTGAGAAGCTTCCTTCATTCTTTTTAAAGACTTTTCAGTCTTGTGTTAAATCATGTGGCATATGCTGTAACTATTGAGCTGTCTTCTCATTAGTGGCTATATGCAATAGGTCTTTAATTATGACATCAGCATTACACATCCACTTTATACTTAATGTATTTGGCCTCATAATCGTAGCTAATTTATGGCAATAAACCACACTATAATTGTGCGTCTGACAAATGTCGATATTCAATATTTAAAGTTATGACCACTAGAGGGTGACAGAAAATAAGAAACCAACAAACACACACACACACACACGAAGAACATGTTAACATGTTAACATAAAGAGTAAACTTGCACATGAAGGAAAATATACATGTATGTATATATATATATGTATATATATATATATATATATATATATATATATATATATATATATATATATATATATATATATATATATATATATATATATATATATATAGGTAAATGTATTTGTATGTGTAATGAGAACTCTTGGTTTTCCTCAGGTCTGACATCAGATGGTTACCTGTGTGCAGACGGTCAGCCACCAGGCAGCAAAGATTATGAGGAGCATCAGTACGTCAACACCCAGAATTTGGAGAACCTGAATTCCTGGGGCCCTGAAGGATACAGAGGGGCCAGGGCACCCGACAGTCCCAAAAAAGACCTCTTTGACATGAGTAAGCCTTGAGAGTTAGGGGGACACATTCTGACAGATATAATAAGGATAAACTCACTTTTTGTAGTTGAAAATATTGTCTAGTGACCACATTTGTATTTGTGAAACCTGTCTCTGTAGGGCCCTTTGAGGACGCCCTGAAGCTCCATGAGGCCTGTGGCGGAGCTGTCGGGTCCAGTGTGTCTGCTGCAGCCGGAGGCGTCCACGTCCTGGAGGACCAGTGGCCTAGCCCTCCACGCCGTCGAGCCCCTGTGGCTCCAAATGAAGAGCAGCTCCGCAGGGAGCCGTGGTACCACAGCCGCATGAGTAGACGGGACGCAGAGAGACTCCTGGTCCGGGATGGAGATTTCCTGGTGAGGGAGAGCACCACCAACCAGGGACAGTATGTGCTGACCGGCATGCACTGTGGCCTGCCCAAACACCTACTGCTGGTGGACCCAGAGGGGGTGGTGAGTTTGACTCCTCAAGTTAATGGAGGAAAATTATTAAAATAGTCATATTTATTATAGCTTCACTGCTTCTCATTGCAATTTTTTTTTTTCTCTAATTCTGGAAACACTCTTTGCTGTCCTCCATCCAGGTCCGAACCAAAGACATGTTATTTGAGAGCATAAGCCACCTTATCTCATACCACCTGAAGAATGAGCTGCCTATTGTGGCAGCAGAGAGTGAGCTGCACCTCAAACAGGTGGTCAGGAGGAAACAGTGAGCCACCTGGCCCTGCATGGGACGGTAAGCATGCAGTATACAACGTGTGTAAGGGATACTTACTATAAAAAATGCATGTTTTAAAGAAAATATACTGTATGAATTTTTACTGGATGCAATAAATAGACAGATCTTCTATTTTTCACAGGTGATTTCTGCGTTCCCATGCAAAAACCACAAACACACAAATATGGAAACATTTATCCCAGATGGATATTTATCAGGAACAAAGGACACCTCTGATACTCTCTTTCCATGAACCGTTCTGCTCAGGAGGAGAGTGAGGCATCTGACATCTTCTTGTACTTTCTCTGCCTTTTGCCGACCAGGGTCAACAGAACTATCTCTCATCCGTCATAAACTCCTCAGTATGCAGCTGTCAGGCTAACAAACCAACCAGAATCCACAGTTTGACTCAGAGCCAGAAAACTGTCAACTCATGTCAAAAAATGAAAGCCACGACTGTTTCAAGAGGACCCACCTCAGGAGATCACATACGGATTTCCTGCACGAGTCATGTCCTACTATGTCTGTAATAGTGAAGTGCTTCCAGTACAGCACGGCTCACCCGACCAGCCGGTCACAGGTTGTTCACCGAACAAATAACAGACACCGCCAGAACAAAACTGTCACTTATTATCTGGTACAGATACTGTTTAGAAAACAAAAGATGTCAGGTTACTCAGTGGTTCATTTCTGTAAAAAATGCAAGAAATGAAAATACTGTGACTCTTAAGAGACAGTTGAAGAAATGTCTGTTTCATTGGAATGTAAAGACTGTTTGTTGTTACGTGTGCACAGGTCTGCAGCACCTGACTCTTCGATGGCACAATGGAAACACGCTGAACATGATTCAGTGCTGGATTTATATAACAGCCACACATTCTTCTGCCTTTTCTTCTTCTTCTTTTTTTTTGTCTCTCGATGATTATCGAGGCACTACATCTCACTTTTGAAAAAAACATGCATTCCTCCAGATTATGTAAGGTGAGAACGACAGTGCTTGCAATAACTGTTTTAATGCCGTTGTCTAGAGGTCAAAAGTTATTTGTTTTATTATTTTTGAGATAACAAAGCTCATTTCCTCGTGATAACAAGTTAATTGATCTCATTATCTTGAGAAAACAGGCTGAAAACAAGGTAATTTATCCTGAAAAAACAATTTATAAGATTAATACGAGCGGACTGTGACATACACACACTGCTCTGTGAGGACAGTTTGGAAGTTTCAAGGCAAACCATATGAACTTTCTATGAACTGTTGCTATTTGTTGTAAGAATGATTTCCTTAATGATTTGAAATTAAGGTACGTGCATAATTATTGTCAGGGAGAGGCTGACATACAGCGTTCAACTTAAAGCAGATGCGTTAATGTCCAGAAGGCTGCAACCTTCTTGTTGGCATTGATAGGGAAAATGGAAAAGTAACTACGTACACTACTCAGTGTTTAAATGTTAAAGAGTGTATATGAATCAGTAAGATTGCAAGTTTGAAGTTCAGTCTACAGTTCAGTCACTAATGGGTACTTCATGACATTTTCAGGTTAAATCAATTGCTACAGTTGTCACGACGTCATCTGGTCATGCAGGCATAGCACATGTGAGCTCTGATTAACATTATAAGTAGTAAGACCATAGGTGTCATTCACACCGGGGACGCTGGGGACAGGTCTCCACCACTTTTTAAAATGACTACTGATTGATCACTTTTTTTAAATAGCAGAATTAGTGAAATATGTGCTAAAAAAAATAGCTTGCACCAAGAAATGTTGGTTTATCATTGAGATTTAATGAATTTTGATGCACCATTATGTGATTATTTCCCCATTGTACCTTACGTCTACATCACTTTTAAAAACAAAATGATTACCTTGTTCAGAAAATTAACAAAGCTTGTTTTCTTGAGATAACAAAATAATTAACTAGTTTTCTTGAGATAACGATGTTAAAAAAAATTGCAAGCATGGCCATTCCCGGCTTCCTCGTAATATAGACATCCATGTGGACATACGGTACATTGTCTTAAAAATGCAACGTTTTATCACATCTACCATAAATATCTGTCATTTGGGTTGTGTTCGTAAGGGCTGTTCATAATTTGTTAAAGACGTGCTGTATGTGTTGTATAAGCCTGTGAACATTACTGGTCAGACTGTACTCAGATCAATACTACTTCCTGTCTGGGGTTAAAAACAACTACTCTGCATACAAACTCAGTATACCCACCACGCCTGTATTTTCTCCACTTCAGTGCCTTAATAACTACAGAAACAGGCATTTGTGTCAGAGTGTATATAATGTGCATTTATGCTCCTCACGCAAAACACTAGTTTTCTTGCAATGCCAATGAGTGACTGACCAAACTTCAGGTTGATTAAGCTCTTATACTTGAGAACAGTCATGTAAGCTGCTCTTGTTATACTTGTAATACTGTCTTATTGTGTCATGGCTGTTGTCGTCTTCATGTGCGTCCCTTACAACAATCTCCTCAGTGAATCTTCTGTTCAAACAGACTAGCCATTAATAGCACGAGTCTACAGTGATTGATGTAAAAGACAGGGGATTTGGACTGGAAATTAAATCCTTTATTTGTCCCGGCTCAGGGGAATGTAAAACTTTATTAATTTCTCGAGTATTTCTGCTCGTTGGCTGCATTTTTGCTAATTTAATGCTTTTAAAGTCTTACTAGAGGTACGTCATATGCTTTTTTTTTTGCATTTCTCTCTGTCATTAGCAACATATCTTTAACCCCGCTGTTCTTAGCTGCAGCCTCATGAATGCACAGAGAGATGAGGTGAGCTGCAAGACGTTTGGTGAGGTCCAAGATTCATTATTTCACATCTCCTTTTTGCTTTCTCAGGAATTCCTTGGATCTTTTCCTCTTTGATTAACTTTAATGGCTTTTTGTCAATAAAACTAATTGAAAAAGAGGGTACAATCCAATTTGTATTTTGTAATTTTTGAGTCTTCGCATCTGCCAGCAAATGCCCAGCTGTCCAATTTTCCATGCACATGTGCTGTAGCCAAATTGAGCGATCAGAGTCCCATCAACCAGAAATAGATGTGGACAGTGTGGAAGCTGTGGCTTTGGAAAGCTTTGTTCAGTCTACAGTGTCTGCGCCTGAAGCAAGTTAGAAAGAACAGGATCGACAGAAGAGCAGTTAGTTTAAGCTTTTTATTATAACAACATTATATAAAATCAATAGGCTTGTCACACAATCAATGCACCTGATTCTATCTCCTAAATAACAACTCACATTCACTTTCTGCTGCCATGAACCCCTGACTTTTAGGCTGCTGTCATCTCAGTCATCCAGCCATGAAGGCACTCTACAGTTCTATTTATGTCCCTGTCCGGCTGTGGTTTAGGTTACTGTATTGTACACATGCAGATGTCTGAACACAGATCAGCTGTATTTGGCTTTCTAGACAAGGTCTCAGTGATGTCGGTCCCACAGGTTTCTGTGCTGGGCCTGGAGGCGGAGAAATACTTGCAGCTGTCGTAAGGTTCAGTGTCCCTGCTTTGACATCCTTAGGATTTGGAGTAGCAGGCCCTGCACCTCTTCATCCATTCGACCCTGATGGGCAGCAAAACACAATATAAGAAAATAAAGGCATCTACATTGTATTTCACATTGGTTCTGCAGACTGATATTTTCAGGTTTGGCCAAGGCAGATACACTGGATCGGGACAGACTACACACAACAGCAATTCATCGAAACCTACGACCAATGGAGCCAGTCCCACATGTTAGCTAGCTCACAAAACTGACAACTCTTCTTTCGCATAACTGCAGCTGTACAATATATGTTCAGACTTGTGATTTTCACCACTTTTAATACTTTTTCTGTGCTGAGGTGATAGCCATGGTGATCACCATCTTTTAATCAAACTGGGACTTTCTTGACTTGTAAAATTATCTTGTAAATTGACAAACATCATATAAATATAATTCATGGCACATTTCAAAGAGGATCGACAAATAATTTGTCTCTCTCTTAACCACCATACATATTTTTTTGCGAAATAAGGTCACATGAGGAAAAACCAGCAAGAGACGGACTTCACAGAAAACTGTTGAGCTTTCCTGGAACACAGATCAAAGCTAGATGTACCAGGAAGATAGATAACCCTCACTGGACAGCCTAACCCAAACCCAACCTTGCTCCAAATCAAAAAGAGGTTTGTAAGATTCCAGCACAAAGCATGTACAGGTGTTAAAGTGATAGTTTGGGTCTTTTGATGTGGGGTTGTATGAGGTACTTTTCCCTAGTCAGTGTGTCAACGGCAGTAGGTGACTGTCATCTCGCTGCCAGTGTGGAGAAGCAGCGTGCAGCGCCAGCAGGCAGTGTTGTGGAATTTCGGCAAACAATCAGCTTTGCCTTGGCTTGGTTCGTCAGACATCTGTTCTGTAGACATATCTACAGTAGCTTTGAATAACTAGGTTGCAGAGACCATGAGATTTAACTTCATAGAGCAGTCTTCACTATCCTTATCCAGACTTTAATGTCTGTACAGGATACGTATGACCTCCTATCCTGGGAGAATCATATTTTTCTCCCACAAGCAGCAGGGCTTTGTATTGATGAAACACTACTACTGCTGCCGGTGACACACTGACCAGAGATAAGTACCTCATACAAACCCACATCAGAAAGACCCGAACTATTACTTTAAGTCCAGATGAAGGCTGCATGTCTGGTCTGGAAAAAACTGCAATGTCAACCTCTACTAACCTGCCAACGTTCTCCTAAAGGTCAACAATACCTCTCATTACAACCTACATGAAAAAAAGAAACGGTTAATGCGTACACCCTAGTCATGGCTTATGATGAAACTGATAGAAGCAGGAGGCAAGTCGAGCCCCTTTACCCTGCACCTCTTCTGAAATTTCATCCACTTCTTACTGTCTGGTAAGCAGAGATGGTGGACAGATCATTCCCGCTCTTTATTGTCTGCACCACAAAGGGGGACTAACTCAAATCCAGTGGTCTGTGCCATTCACAGTCCAGACTATGAGTGTCTGTGCAGCCCGGCGCACATAGAAAATTTCATTGATCCACCTTGAGATCAAAACTCAGGTGTCAAGTACACACATATTCACTCAAATGGAAAAAATGTCATGACAAAGTCTCTATTGTGCACAATAAACTGACCTGTACAGCTGCCAGTAAATGGGAGCGGTATATAGTCACCACCTGTTTGTGCTTTCTCTCCCAATCCTGCAAAAAGGTCACAGCAAATGTTACCGTCACGTCAAGTCTGAAAAACATCATATATTCTCATTTCAGACATCCCAGGTGTCAGTGCTCTCCTCACCTGGAGCTGCTGGCTGAGTATGGCGATCCTGTTCTGCAGTGCCACTTGCTGGCCAGGGTTACCATGATGGGTGGATGAGGAGGAGGTGATCCCCAGAGGAGGCGACAGAGCTCCAAGGGCCTCCTTCAGCCGAAAAATCTCCTTGGACAGCTCTGTTATCTGCACAAAGACGGACACGTCAGTTCGGCCACCTCATGGGTGCTTCAATCAGCAAGCCTTCTGAACTCTCACCTTGCGGTCCTTCTCCTTGACCAGGCCCTGGGATTCCTGGATGTCCTTGTGGAGCTCCTGGATGTGGCTGGATTTGGCCTGTAATTCGGCTAGCTGCTGCTGCGCCGTGGCCAGCTGGGACTCTGCGACCTGCCGCTCACTCTTATTAAAGAGAGCCTCCCTCTGCACCTGGAACACCTAGAGCAGTAAAACCAGCAGTGGCACCCTGTCACTAAAGCGAGGCTGTCTGTGTTTGGTGCTTATACAGAGGAGATAGTACAGTTGCAGCTCTAATTAATATCAACATTAATATCATTTTCTCTCAGTAAAATCTAAAATATCTATTCACCAAATCACAGTTGTCTGAGGATTTGCTCACGGGAATTTCCAGTTTCGTTTGATCTCCATGCCAGAGTGCGAACAAATACAACAAACCAAGCTGCAGTAAATCTGTACACACTTGCTTTTGGCGCCATGTTACGCTGTATTTTTGTTTCAGGGAAGTGTGACTTTGTAACATTACCAGGGCAAATTTACATACTAGTATGTGTTGCATGATCTGATATCGCAGGGTTGTTTTTTTGTCTGGAACATCATAATTGTTGCTGCTCCATGACCATGAATGCAACTAATGAATCGCATTTTTGTAACGTCACAGCTTTGTGAGTCAGGGAAAACAGAGAAGACAAAGAACACACATTCTTTACTCCAGTAGAAGTACAGATACTTGTGTAAAAACACGACTAAATTGAAAGTACTGATTTAACTTTGTTCCACAGGTAAAAGTAAGAAAGTATCTCTCTGAAGAACATTTCTACTGGCAAATCTTACTGAACCTGAGCCTTTGTCACCACACGCCTTTTCTCCCCATTCAAGTCTCCATTTCGGTATGTTTCTGTCTTGTTACATCTTTTACATCGTCACAGGTGTGTGAATTATCTGGATATGAACAGTTAGAAGTGAAAAAAACAACAACTTTTGCGACAGCGCTAAATAATATAACGTTAGTTTTCGAAAGTCGAGAGTCCTCTCCTCCTTTTATATGCTTTACTCACAGGTGTGCGAATTGACCAAGAAATGAATCGTACCTGGCACAAAATAATAAAATCTTACAGTATAGAGATAAAACAGAGAAGACCCTCTGTGCCTCCTCTCTTCTCATTTCATCTCTTCCTCCTCTCCTCTCATTAAAAAAAAAAAAAGCAGCGGCGCACCGCCAAGCAGCAACTGTTTATAATTGATAATTGACTCGTTGAGAGTCCTGTACTCAACCCATGAAGCCACAACAGCTCACTTAAAAAGCCGCCTTTGTTGCTTTCTCATAATTTGAAATGATGGTCCTGAAGCAACATTTATTATGGTGTTCTAGGGAACACGAGTTTCAGAGCTATGAAATCACAACAGCGTGATTGGTCAGTCGCAATGATGGTCAAACACTAAATGTTGGATACGTGTTCTAGCCAAGCCATTATTCTCTGATAAAATGCCTTCTACTTAGCAGGAGTCAGTTCATGGCATATATGGACTATGACCAGGAGCCTATAATCCACATACAACCCTACTTCAGTGCAGCAGTAAATACATATACAGTGGGATCAATGAAACAGAGGAAGGGACTGTACAGAGAAAGTAATACACATATGAATAATGTAGAGGCAGGAAGGAGGCCTTCATGGAACATGGCTCCCTTTGTTGCAGACACAATAACATCTAATGTGGCTTTAGACAGTACTAGAAGGGGCTATGAAAAGCAGAGACAATAACATGCGTGCACCGACACACACACACACCTCAGTGCAGGTCTTCTCATGTTTGCGAGTGAGATCATTGAAACGGGCCGTGGCGGCGTTGATCTCTGCCTGCAAAGAGAGCCGCAGGGCCTCGTGATCCTCCTTGGAGATCAGACCCTGTTCTGCAGCCTTCTGGGACTTGAGCTCTCTCAGCTCCATCTCCTTCTCACTCAGAGCCTCCTGAGCTGCTGCTGCACTGCTCTCACTGGCCTGCAGGGAGTGCTGGAGCTCTCCCTAGGGAGCCAGGAAACACCAGGATTACCCGATATGATAAAGTCTGAACAGCAGCAGCTATGGCAGACTTATTAGCAGAATGCACTCTTAAGAAATATCTCAATTAAATCTACTCTAGATCCGTTTGAGGGTCCCCTGCTGACCTTCACTTTCTCATGCTCCTCTTTAGGTATGGCGTCCTCCATGGCCTGCAGTTTGGCCTCCAGTCCAGCCGCCTGCTCCTCAGCCTGACCACGCAGAGTCTTCTCCTCCTGGAGCTCCTGCAGTGTCTGAGCGAGCTGCTCTGATACTGCAGACAGCGCCTCCTTGTGTTTAGAGAGTGGCACTGCGTCTTTCAGCTGCAGGGCGTCCTGTGCCCGGCCCTCTCGCTCAGCACACAGGCAGTCCAGGGCCTGGGCTGCTTCCTGCCTCGCTACCTCCAGTTCTTCTCTCACTGCCGTCAGGGAGCGTCTGGACTGATCTGATTGGACAGAAAAAGTAGAAATTTTAAATGTTTTTCTGTGGAACTTAAAAACGTACTTAAAGTGGGACAAAAATCTATGCAAACCTGATCTGACTGAGGGCTCTGAGCTCTCTGAGTTCTCCTCCTCTTCTTCCTCCTCTTCGACATCTATGCGGGGAGGAGGCCTGAGTCTCTCCAGGTCCAGGAGAGCATCGTTGAGCCTCCGAGCCACGTCTGCCCTCTCCCTGGCCAGCTGCTCACACTGAAGCCCCAGAGTCACCTGTACCTCCTCCAACTCTGAGCGGGGCACGCACTTTCTCAGCTGCCCCTCCAGCTCTCCCACTCGCTCTTGGAGACGACGGACCTGATCTCCATCTCCTCCTGCTCTTCCCTCTCTCCCTGACGTCCTGCTCTCTGCCAGGGCTGCCTCCAACACAGACACTTTGTCACGGAGGCTCTTCACTGTTTCCGTCTCCTCTCCTTCGCCGTCTTTCTCCCCTTCTTGTTTTGTAGACTCCTTGCGATCCAGAGCAGCCTGGAGTTCCTCTACTTTCTCTGTCAGCTGTTTGATTGTGTCACTGTCCTGGCCGCTCTGACCCCCTGCCTCGCCCCGTCTCTTAGCTAGCTCCTCCTCTAGCTCTGTCACCCTCGCTCTCAGCTGCTGTGCCTCTTGGCTAGGACCACCGTCTTCAGTCCCACCACCTGCCGCAGCAGTACCCCCTTCACCACACTCTACAGAAAGCACCCCAAGGCGCATATGCTCCCTCAGCTCTTCCAACTCAGACTGGGAGGAGGCCAACTGCTCCTCCAGCACTCGCAGCTTCTCCTTCAGAGCCTCCGTGCTCTCTGCATGTGCACCTCCTCCCTGAGACTTCTCATCACCCCTGCAGGACAAGACAAAGATGATCAATCTCTGAAGCACTCAGCTCAATAAAATCAGCTTCTAAATCACATCAATAACAAAGTGAATAAAACATGTCAAACATCATACAATAACCCCACCCTATCCTATCCTGTAAGGGTCACTGCAACGGACAAAAATAATTTTGTAATACCTTTATACCACTGCAGCCCTGGTATGTACAGGTATATGTACTGTATGTGTATGTTTATGTTTACATGTATATATAAATGTGTATACATGTATGTATCTATCTATATATATGTATGTCTGTACATGTCTATATATGCCTGTCTATATGCCTTATATGGGTTGAGAGGAAGTTTGTCTATATTTGTTTGTTTGTTTTTTGCTGTTACCTATCTATGCCCTTCATGCTTTTGTATTTGTTGATATGTCCATATTCATATCAATATATGTATGCACGATTTGGTGAAATAATGGTAAAAAAAAGTCCATAATATGTCATTAAATAGGGAAGAATTCTCATCACAGTTTCTTTTTTCTCAAAGACTACTGTGGCGCTTTCAAATTACTTGATTTGTCAGATGAACAGTCCACAAATCCAAAGATAAAGATATTCAGCTAACATATACAACAGAGAAAAGTATCAAATGCTTCCATTTGAGTAGGCATAACCAACAAATGCTTGGGCTTTTGTGCTCAATAAATAAATTGCTATTGATCAATCTGAGGTTGTCAAAAGTAGGCCTATCAATACTTCCATACTTTTTCGATAACGTGTTTAAAGCAAAGAATAGAAAGTAGAGAGTAGTAGTATAGAGAGTAGTATCAATCCATTAATTAAATAATCATTACAGCATTACACCAGGGTTCAACACTTTAACCACTGTAATGATGACGTGTGCATCTGCAACACATGATGAGATAAATTCATAGTTTATGTGTATATGTGGATAAGCAACAAAGATGTTAGAAAGACAACAAATATCATGTACTAGAGGTCAAGACACCATCAAATCTGTGATGTCCTGAGTAGCCTGCTTAGCCTCCAGCATGCTGCAGGAAAATAGAAATGCTCAGCACTTTTAAAAACAGCCCCAAGCAAATACTGCTGAGACTTTGGAACAGATATTAGCAACGGTGTGCACATCTCAGAATAAAGGCCTGATCTAATACAGCAGAGTTTGAGTGAATGTGATCTGTGATGGAGACTTCAGTTTCCCAGTCATAAATGTGCCAGAATGTATGAATCAATCAGCTTACCGCTCCTCTGCTACGCTGGAGGACTCGTCTGAAGCCTGGGCCTGAGAGAGGCGCTCCTGAAGGGCTTCGAACTCCTTCCTCAGGGTCTCATACTGTACTAAAGGGACAAAGTCCGAGCTGGAGGTCTGCATGTCTGTATCATCCTTCTCAAACATCTCCAGCATCTGTACACAGCAGAGAGGAAGTTATGGAGGTTATCACCTTCATAAAATATTAACATCTCTGGTAACAGAATGAATATTAATGCTACTTGTAAGTGGTTGAGTACCATCAACTGCAGGTACTCAATACTAAACAGAGTATTCTACTGATTTAAAAATTGAGGGACGGACATTAAAGAACTGCAGTGCTTCAACCAGTATGACCCAGTAAGCAAAGAATGTCTACAAAATGCCCTCATGTCTCCATCTGATGCTGCTCTATTTATACCTGTGTGAACACATGTGCCTCAGTGCATTAGTGCACCAGAGTGCAGCATCATAAAGTTTAAGTGGTCATGACTAACGCTTGAGTCAGAGGCATTAAGCTACTCTCGAACCAGACGCTTCATCTTCTGCCTGGGAACCATTTAATAATCACTTCACTATCAATTTATCCTCCTCAAAGAGTCCCGCAGCCACGTGTGATCATGTGTGTATTCGTGCAGTTGTACTCTCTCTGACCCCACCTGCACTTTGAGGGCTAGCTCAGAGTTTTGTGAGGTCAGTTCCTCTATTTGTTTGTGCAGCTCAGCAACAGTTCCTGGGTCTGCAGGGGCAGGAGAGGGGCGGGCTGAGTATGCGTCCCCTTGAGAAGTGGCCTCATCCTGAGCAGGGGAGGCTCTGGAACGCTTGGAGAGCAACTTCTCTAGAGGGAAAGTTCAAGAGCAACAACAACAAAAATAAATCTGTGCACCTCCTCGAGGGGGTGGACAAACAGGAAAGCCCATGTGTAATAGCAGAGACACATGAATGGAAGTACATGCATGCTCCCTACCAGGGCGTGGGAAGTACATGCTCACATTTATTGCATACCTGGGAAGTCAAACATTTCATCCATGTCCTCAGAGTCACTGGCCCCAATACCATGACCGCCCTTCAGCTCCTCCAGCAACTTGTCTCTCTCTGCCTCTGCCTCCTGCAGACGCTGCTTTAGCTGGGACAACTACGACGCAGAACAAATGTAAAAACAGTGGTTACAACAAGCAATCCTTAGTCTTCATAAATGTATCGAAGTCTTCGGTACAGGTGCACATACTGCTAATAAATAGGTATTTTTGCATAGATGTGAATGAGAATGGCCGTCTGCACAGTGGGCAGTACCTCCTCCAAGGCAGAGAGGGCGCTCTGTTGCTGCTGCTCCAAGGCTTTGATCTTCTGCAGCAGACGGCCTCTCTCCAGACGCAGCCGTCGAATCTCCTCAAACACCTCCTCATCCTCCGCCTGACAAAAAAAATGTTAATATGAAGGACAAACGGTAATAATTACTTAAAAAAGATCTAAATTTGCAGTCCTGACCTGGGCTGGTTGTTGTGTTTCTGGAGGCTGGGGAGAAGGAGACTGGGACTGGGGCTCAGGGGACTGGGCAGGTGGAGCAGGATTCCGGGGTTGAGGAGAGGGCGGCAAACCCTGGATCTTTGTTAATAGAAAACAGAATAAAGCAAATCTTTGTTAGTCATCAAAGACATTATGTGTTTTAGTTAATCTCTTGAGAAGCAATTTTGTGTTACAGAGACATTACCAAAGGAATTATTGTGAAACTGGCTTAAATATGGACACTTTTGAATCTTTAGTGGTACTATATAGGTGACATGGGATGACTGAGATAAATATTTTTGTTTGTCCCGGTTGTACATAGTCTCTGAGTGGCTAAGTTGCATTGTGGGTAATGTAGGTGTCAAGTTTTGAAAAGGAGGACGAATGTGTAGAATAAAGGAGGTGATATCTCTGGTTCTGCTGTTGATTTTTTTTGTTTTTTATTTGTTTTTAAACCATCATAATGAGTCCAACAGTGTATGATGACTTTTTAAAACTTGGCACCTACTTTCCCAAAATGCATTTTAACCACTGAGTGACATCACGGAAGGCATTTTATCAAAATACATCTGGAGCCACAAAAGGCTTCATACTCCTTTTTTCACATAGGCAGTAGTACTCCCCGAGACCTGTAAACACAATTTAATGTGTAAAATTGGTGGAGTTACCCTTTAACTAAACAATCTGACAAAGCAAAATGACCAAATAACGGCTGGGAATATACTTGCAACTTGTGATACTACTTTCGATTAAAAGAAAATGTGTTTCCCATCCACTAAGATGCTTCTCACAGTACCTGGAGAGGAGAGCGAGGTGGTGGAGGAGCTTTCCGTTTGCGGGGGGTAGTGCCCCCTTGCACTGATGAAGCGGCTGAGGGGACTTGTGGGGGCTGCGTGAGGGTGGGAGAGGGGTTCACAGACAAGCAAAGGTCAAGCTCAACTTAAAACGCGAGAACAGAGGAAACTACGATACGACAAAAGGGTTGGCAACAAAGGGGAACGAAAGCCAACGAAAAGAGAGCAGCACGCAAAAACAATGACCTCATATTGGAAAACATGCACAATATGATCGGCCAGAGTGGGCCATGATCTCATTTGATGGTGGGGAGTAATCCAACACACAGCTATGCAAAATTACCTCCTCGCCTGCGCCCTCAGGAGCTACGTAAGCAGAGGGAAAGAGACACACAGCAAAACACTTTAACCCTGTGAGCAACCAAGTCAGCAAACAGCATATAAACTTTCATTTCCTCTCATTTTTTAACATGTAATTTATTATTAGTAGTGGTCATGTATCCTTCAGTAAATCCACCAAAATGCAATGCAATTATGGAATAAAAGCTACTGTGGTCGAGCATCATATGTGCACCAAATTCTCTCCTTCATCTCCTTTTCAAACCAGTCACACATCTGCTTTTCATATATCAGCAATGTCTTTGTTGGGAGATAAAAGTGGAACAAGCCTTTCGTCTCTCTCGCTCTCTCTTCTTTTTTTTTTTAAATCCCACTTCACAATCACACCCAGCTGTCCTCCTGATCCACTTCCTCCTGTTACAGCTGTTTCCTGGGGGAGCAGAGGCACAGCCAGGATCGGGAGCAGCACAGAAGCCTCACTGGGTCTCACGATATGTTACATGCTGCTGCCACGTGTTTCATATAACACTGCCACTTTATTTCATTGAGCAAAACTAACTAGGCTCAATTCATAATAATGTGATACTAAAAAGAGTGAACTGCCTCTCCACGTGAAAAATAGACTTCAGTCCTCGTACTGTACCTGGAGGTACTCCGTCCTGCAACATCTGCATGATGCGTTGGTTGCCCGTGGTTGCGCTGTAGTCGGTGGCATTGTGTCCGAGGGCGTCGATCAGCTGTGTGTTGGCCCCGCCTCTCAGGAGAGCTTCTATGGTCTCAACGCTGTCGCTCTCACATGCTAGCATCAATGCAGACCTGCAATTCCAAACATAAAAAACTATCATAGTAAGAACAGGAAAACAGCTGAATTGAGCGAACTAACAATGGTCACATATCTCAGTGTGCTCAAACCTCCAGAACTCTAAGTTTTCATTTTGGCCAAGGAATTTTTTCTTTTTGTAATGATGCAGCCAGGAAAAAGTTGGTCATTTCACCTCCTTAACCAGGGATAATTCTCTAATCATCCTCTCTAAAGAGACAGCCAAGGTCAAACTGCAAGCTGTTGCTCCCTGCAGGAGATCTTGACCTGCCTTCTTCCAAATCTGCCCCTCACATTGCAGACTTTCTATGAGAATCCCTCCTGTGTCCTGACCCAAACAACCCCACAGCTGTGAGAATAATCCTAAAGAAGGTTTTTTGGCTCTAGCTTAGCTAAGAAGGCTGTTTCATGTCCTAGTCTGCCTCAGCACCATTTGACACTCTCTATCCTTAGGCCTCAACAGCACCAGAGGGAGAGTAGAACATCTGTCCATGTACCTTCCCTGGTTGTCTTGTATGTTTGCATTGGCACCTCGACCCAAGAGAAAGACACACAGCTCCACTCTGCTCATCTGGGCTGCTAAAATCAAAGGTGTGGCCCCGTCCTGACAGAGGGATACATGTGGTTATTCATCATGGAGCAACAACACAGATATTTGATAATGTTGTCTAATGTACTGTACTGTGTAAGTTAAAAGTAAAAGCAAAACAAACTTTAGATAAAACTCTTCAACATACCCCATCTTGGACATCTAGATCAGCTTTAAAATCCCAAAGGGTCTCAGTGCAGGACAAGCAGCCACTGACCGCTGCAGGAAATGATCAGAATTATGGTCAATATCAGAGGTTTACATACAGTCAAACAGGTGTTGTACATTATGAAATACACTGTACTGTATACTGTACCATCAAACTGATTTTGAAGCTGTTATTTTAAGCAAATAAAGGTACATAATGTTGCTTTAAGTTCAACTTTAGCGTTCCTTTACATCTCTTCACTTTTAATACTTAAAATGTGTCAAATGGGATCTATCAGAGAAATTTGCTGTATGTTAAGTAACTGTTACTCTGTGTTACCTGCATGATGAAGCGCCGTCCTCCCAATGCTGTCTGTGCAATCGACTGCTAATCTCTCCTGTCCGGAAAAATGGCAACAAACAAAGGCAAAGAATAAACCATTTGTAAAACGATTATTCTATTTATATTTTACAGTATTTGTTAGTTAATTCTGAGTTTTACCTGTAAGAGTCTTTTTAAACACTCTGATTGGCTGTTTTTGGCTGCGAGGTGAAGGGCACTGAAGCCTGGGATCATTCATAAGCAGACATTTATAAAGAATCCATCACACGCTTGACTCAACAGCCTTGGCTTATAAGATAAAAACTTTTATTTGATAATAAAATACCATACCAGCACCATCAGTGACGTTGAGGTCCGCTCCTTGAGCGATGATGGCCTCCAGACAGTCTAGCCGGCCTCGAGACGCACTGAGGTGGAACCTGGCATGAAGAAGAAGGACGATACAGATTCACCAGTGATAAGAGATGAGGAATGAGAATCGGTTTGTATATAAAATATGTGATTATTTTAGTTTTCTTTTTCTTTTCCAACTGCCGATTCCACTGATCAGTTGAATGTGCAATATGTGAGAATTGGCCACCTGTTGAATTCATACTTAAAACAAACAGGGGGCAGCATGACACCGGAGTGACTGCTAACCGCTGCTAAGTGCGGTTGCTGATAGCTAGTTAGCTCAGTTAGCCATGAAGCTAGCGGTCCGGACTGGGAGCTTGGGGACAAGGGGAGTGTTGGTGTTTACACTACTAGCAACGGAGCTTTGGACCCATACGGGCCAGGGCTAACTTCAGTAGACATCTCTGTAATAAAATACATAGACGTCACAACATAAGAATTGTTATTTCTTCATATTTCGTTGATAGTTTTACTTTTACTTTTTATGTTTTCAATTAAAATTCTTACATATTGCACCTTTAAGTTTTACAAGCAGATAGGCAATAAAACTTTACCATTTATCATAACATGGATAAAGTGAATTCATAGTGGTATAGATTCACTACAGCCCATTCAGTGCCCACACTAAACACCCAGTGGTATGTATTCAAAGGCAAAACTGCTTTGCTTCACTAGAAATAATGTGTTTTATGTTACCAGAAGCAACAATAGTCCTTCTTAAAAGAACTGCAACACTGCAGAGTAGAACTGAACAATTACTTCCTGAATTCCGTCCAGTGACTAAGATTGATAAAAAATTAGGTGCCCAACTTACGCCGACTTGCCCTCAGCATCCAGTTTGGTGGGACAGAGGCCCTTTTTGACGATGAGAGCTGAGACTTTGTCAGGTTCATTCTGCTCCACAGCCTGCAGGAGTCTCTCATCACTCTTACTCCAGTCCTGACTCTGAGGGGGGGAAAGCCAGAGAACTGGTCACCACCCTGAACTGCCCCAGTGGAAACTGATGCCACACTGCATATCTCATAACAGACATAACAAGAGATGACTGGGCTGCAGCCGCAATAAATATAACAGAATTAGGATGTGTTATGATTATATATAACATATGCGATACTAGTTTTACAAGATACGATAAACTACTTTTTCACACAGTATAAGAAAAGAGGGAGAAATAAATTTACATTCCTTTACATGTGATTAGTGGATAAAGAGAGAGGATACCTACTGGCAGCGGCAGCAGGCTGAAACAACAGAGCTGCTTCACCAGGCTAAAAACAGGCTGCTGAGGATCCATAACTGCTAGCAGGTCATTACACACACATAAACACAGCTACAGAGTACCGAGCCACCACTGTATGTCAGGCAAATCTACACATTAACATTAGAAACTGCAGAGAACTACAACCAGATACCCTTTAGAGGTCACAGCAACGTCATAGTAGAGATCTACATACCAGAGAATATATTCTATCCTCAAAATCACACCTCTATGAAACCGACAAGCTTGTCACACAAAAACTCTGACATGCACACACTGTCATTACTATTTGTCTGCCGGTGCAGTGCTCCCTGTCCGCATCCAAAACGCCATCCTATAATCCTGCTTCAGCTGCTAGCAGGGACACACTCAGCTGCACCTCACACACTGCCACCGCCTTCCCTTTCTCACTGTCCTCCTTTCTCTAACCTAATAATTTCTCTGTAGCAGACTTCCTCCCTCACTCCATTAGTTTTTTTTTGGTCAGGTCCTGCACGGTACCCCCCTGGCAGCGTCATCCTGTAGCTCTGTTTCTCTGCAGTTACAGAGCAGGGCCCGGGTGATGTGAGGACTCAGCAAAATGGGGAGAAACAGAGCTGGCTCTGCTCTGCAGGTTTGGACGGTCATTTACGGGACAGAGGGGACGTAACGAGGCACATAAATCAGCTGAAATCTTACATAACCTCGGATTAGCTTATGTATGTGGGAAACCCTGGGAGATATATGCATGCAGAATATTTATAAATCCGTCTATCTTATCTTTCCGTCTGACAGTTTTATATACGAGAGAAGACAGATGATCATCCTTGTCATCATTGTGGTGACAGAGAGGTAGATGGACAGTAATAGGCTGTAACTCTGCTAAAAGCATCCATCAGGATCCAGATGTTCACACCACATTGTAAACACAGCAGTTGCCACTTCACGTGCTTGTACCAGTGCCCCAGGTCACTGGCACCAGTATGTACATAAACTATTAGCTACATGGAGTGGGCAAAAAGTAAAATCTTAAAAATGCAGCACCTTTTCGGGAACAGGGCAAACACCCCCATTACATAGCCCTTGAGGGCAGCATCGGGGTGACAGCAGGGGAGTGGGGATTCATTGAATGTGTGAGTGTGTGCACGTAGGTGTGAATAATTGAAGGCTACCTGAGATCTCTGGTTATAGAAGCAGTCTGGAGACAGCCCTGCTCTCCTGCTGCTGCTCAATGACACTGAATCCCACTGCCCCCCATACACACACACACAAGAAGCAACTTGGGATCTTTATAAATGGCTTCTTAATGTAGAGCAGCCTAACATTGTAATAGTAGGTTAAAACACAGCTTGTACAGCCCGTAACTCTAAATAGCTTGCAGGAATAGCAAACAGGTAACTGTAAAGCTCCAGGTGGCTCTTACCTCATTCTTTTTAAACTTTGCCTTCAGACTCTTCATAGTGCTTTAGTATCGTGAGACCTTGATGGCCTTTGTCTCAACAGGAACACTGCAATGAAACTTGAGTGTTATTGTGAGTCACTTAAAAGAGTTTTCATTTATTACCCATGATTCATCAGGAAAATGGCAACATGTGGGTGTATCAAAACATCAAGGGAATACATAAGGACTGTAAGCTAACCAGGCTAACATAAACCCAAAGCAGTTAATGTACACATGTATATAGTGAGCATGCAGCTTACCTGTGGAGTACAGTCCAGCTCCAGGTGAGTCTCTCCTCTGTCCCATCAGCTGCTCACAGAACACTGAAGTCACTGCAGCTTGGCGGACAGCAGGAATGCACCCGCCCCCATCGTAAATCAACCAATCAGCAATGCGCAAAACGCCGGATCGGCGTTTGATTGGCGATGATGGATGATATGTCGTGTCAGGCGCCGCCAGGACAACGTGGGACACTTTTGCGGACGTGGGTTAAGTTAAAGAGCTGTCATTGTGTGGACGGCTTGTCTTTTTGTCGGCAGCACGTCTAGCTAACAATCACAACTAAACATGGGGGGTTGTTGGGAAAGTTCCTCATTTTGGACATTTGAGCCAATCACCGAAAGTAAAGTGAATTCAGCCAATGGCAACGCTGGAAGAGCTGAACCCGGAAGTAAACACAATAGATCCATGGTTGTACTGTGATAAAAGAGAAAGGTGAGTGAGAAATACAAAAATAGCCAAGTGTAGAGCTAGCTTAAATGTTACCCTACTATTTTTGGTGCTAATGAGCTTATATACTCCATTAAACTTATATTTTACTGAGGCTATAACATTAATTCACTCTGTTTTTTATGAATATGCATCCACACTGCCCAGTTCCTTCTCATTAATGCATACTAATTAAGCTAGTTTTTATTTTATTTTATAAGCTAAGAAGTTAAATAAGACCTGCCTCATGTTGTTGTTTATAAATTATACATGCAATACACACCATCCACCAAATGAGGGCAGTAAATGCAAGGCAGAGGACGCTGGAAATCAATTACTCCTTCAGTGTAAGTCTGTGTATCCTCTTTTCCAGCCTTTAAAAGACCTCATGATTGTATTTAGATTATATTCATGGTTTTGACAGAGAGCCTTTGTTGGTGTATGTCAAGTTGCACATGACCTTCTACAGCCACTGGTGCTCGACAACATGTTTGTGTACCTCCCAGATTTCTAAATGAGGCTGTTCAATTGAGGAAAAAAAGAGCAACAACTGAAAGCGTGAAGTTCAGAGAAAATGTCACATCCATATTTAGCCCTTTATAATTAGGGAGTCTTATTAATTCTCTGAATTATTTCACAACGCCTTGTTGTTTCTGTTCGATTCAATTAAATCTTTGGCTCCCGTGCAGTGGTGTTTACTGTGCATGAAGAAACACAATGACTTTATACATGTCTGTCTGCCTGTCTGTCTGTCTGTCTGTTTGAGATTATCTCTCACTGCGAGAGATCCCGATTTTCCATTTCTGTTTTCCTCTCCCCTGTGCTCTCCATGTGTCGAGTGTGACAGCTTGCCTGTCTCTGATTTTCCATCTCTTGCTCACTTTCAATCTTTTCTTCCGCACAGTTCTCGCTCTCAGCCCGGCCAGGATGGAAACAAAAATTCAATGTATGCTCAATATGTTATACTGGGTTGTAGAGGAGGTGTTAAGACTCGGTGGATTTTGCAGATGAAAAAGGGGAATGTATGGCTGAGGAGGGGAAGGAAGATGATTGGTGCATGCAAAGATGTGACAAGGGATAAAAATGCAAAGGTAGGAAAGAATGGCAGAGAAAGGAGGAAGATGGGGAGTACAGGAAAGGTACTGAGTCCCTGAAGAATCAAAGGAGGCATTCTTTAAGATGTGAGGAAGTTTTTATCCCAACATACTGTGTAAAAAAAGATCTTCTCTTCTATTCTATCAACTTATTGAATGAATGGACCTCATTCCCAGAAGGTAAGAACTTTAGCTCAACATAGTGATCTTGTTCCCACATGATAATGACTGGCTCTCACAATATATGAATAAGATTTTGTTGTTCCCACAATCTTGTTCTGTTAGCTATTTAAATCCAATCTTTTTGGGTGGATTAGTGCAGAAAGAAGGAGACATAAAACAGATGGTCAGCCCTGGAGAACTTCTTTCCCACTGAGACAAATTTGACAGCCGCCTGTATCGGCTGATGTCATGAAATTGATCCAGCCTTTAAGTTTACGGCTTAACCTTTTATAACTGATTTACACTGGACTGCAGGGACCTGCGAGATGTTTCCAATGACACACCCTCAGTGACTTCAGATGTCCCTCACAAACAGTTTGGGACTTCCTTATGATCCCCACGACCCTCCTTTAGGTCTGAAACCGGTGCTAAGTGAACACTGGAGCAGAGGCAGGCAGGAAAAGGCGGATATTAAGGTCTTCGTGGGATGATGGTTGTGGGGGGTGGATTCTAGCTGGATGACCTCATCCAGTCTCCTGCCCCTGGGAGAACGTGAGCTCACGAGCCTCGTAAAGAAAGAGGCATTTGTGGTCTTTTAACAGACTTAGATAGCCTTGCTCAGTGTAGCACACAATCCAATTTAGCAGCTTTGGCCCTGGGTAATGGGACATCTGTGAGAGGATGAAACATGTTCTGACTAGAGGATGAAACAAAGGGAATGAAACCTCACTTTTCAATCAGAGTGGACAGGCTTCAGTGCTTCTGTCATCTTGTTTTTTTATGATATGGAGTGTTTTTGTGTCCACACTTCTGTCTAAACTTCACTACACCACTGTTCAGAGGATGATGGGATTCCTCTTTTCCTCGAAACCCTTTTATGAGGAACCAGACAACAGTTTTGTTCAGCCTTCGGGCTTTTAGTTAGACTTTCTTCTGGGGAGAAAAAAACTGCAAAATAATCCTCAAAAACCTCCAGTGAAGCTAAAACAGGAAAATTCTCCAGTGATGTCATGCGAATTATAAATAATGCACATCCTTGGAGCACAGTCGTGCGAGCTGAGTTTCTTTTCTTTTTTTCTTCTCCCCCCTCCAGTTTCTGCTTCTTCATTTGTTTCCCCTCATGCAGCTGTAGTGGTTTTGAAAGAGGATGTGTCTCTCTGTTGCAGCCGGTGTGATGTGCAGACATTTCAATGAATGAACGGTCGGCTGACTGCGAAAGGGAATAGCAGGAGGATATTCCTGTGGGACTGAAGCACCTCCCCTTTAATCGCTCGGTTGAGTTTGTCTCGGAGCTGTAGTCGCTCTCTTCACTCGCACGTTTGCAGTCAGTCGTCAGAGGAACTCAGTGCTGCTGTTTTGTTCCAGAAAAGCTGCTCTTTCTTTTTTTCCCCTCCTCCTTTTTTTCTTGTCCTTTTTGTGGAATAAAAAAAAACGCGAGAAGTGGAAAGGTTTTGTCGCTTCTTTGTGCCGTTTTATTGTGATCGAGATGAAGAAACGCGGAATAAAGCATCCAAAGTGGCTGAAGGACTGAATAGGGTCGGTAAGTGACTGTGCCCTGGCTGCGCAGCGCTCACTGCTGTTTAAACCCAGTGTTTTGGTGACTGGTTTGAGTGGAAGTTCAAGAAAAATGTGCTTATTTTTTTCATTTAATATCAGCTAAGTTATGAAATGAAAAGAAAATAAGATGTTTGAATTTAAGACAACTTTGATTCCTCCTTGCTTTGATAGTCTTTTTCTATGTCTTTCCCATTTTTTATCAGCATGTTAACGTCGCAATTTTATGGCAGGGGTGTGAAATGTAATTGCAGCCTTTGGGCAAAGTCCAGATGCCAGACGTTATTGCTCCCTGCGTAAAACAAAGAGGAGTGCGTAAAGCCCAGCTGTTGGTGTACTTTAATGTCACAGGAGTGCATGTAAACGCACACTGATTGTGGGTCTGTGATCAGGAGAAAGTTGTCCAGTACAAATATTATTATAAGAGGATCAGGATTGGTTTTGTTTGGTTTTTTTTGGAATGGAAAAATACTTTTTTAAATATTTTTTGTCTGGTCAGGAAAACGCACAAATCCAATCCATAGCTGACACAATCTCATCAGAAATAAGATCAAGAAATAACCCCCATGTGTGTCCCTGTCTGCCCCCTGCAGCCTCCTGCTCTCACTCCACCACACGCCGCCACGTTTGGAAGCAGAGCTGCGATGGCCAAGTGGCTGAAAGACTACCTGAGCTTTGGCAGCAGGAAGGTGCCTCCACAGCCGCCCACACCAGACTACACAGAGAGCGAGATCCTCAAAGCCTACCGGCTGCAGAGGGACCTGGACTTCGAGGATCCCTATGAGGATTCAGAAAACAGATCCAGGGGCGAGTCTGGGACTTCTGACCCCGCCACACCTGTGTACGGGTCTCCCATGAAGACAGCCAGTGTGGACGTGAAATCTCCCAAACACAGACTGATCAAAGTGGACTCCCAGGAGCTGGGGCGCACCAAGATCCTCCTCAGTGCCATCTCTTTAGAGGACCAGCAAGAGCCTGTAAGAGTTTCTCTTTGTTTGTTGGGGTTCAGAACAAAAAGCAGGTGATGACACATTCAGTTTTTTATGTGGTTCCTGGCTTGTAAAGTGGAAGAAGGAGGGATGAAGGGAAGGCAAAGTAAGTGGTGAAGGATAAAAAAACTCTCTCCCACTTCTCTCTCTCATCCCATTTCCATCAACGTGACAGCTTTATTGATCAGACTTCATAAGCAAGCAACTGGTAATGTGTGTCACAAATACGCATTGTTTGCATAAATCACATTACATCCCATGCGCCACATAAATTCCCTTTCCGAGATGGAAGAAAGAATTATTGATGGTTTGAGCGGACCGTTGAGCCTGAGAGGGTCACAGTCCCTCGAGTTTATGTCCTTCCATAAATAATAAATGGGGTTTTGTTTTGCAAGCTGAGAGAGACCCCTGCATGAGCACATGTTGGGGGACGTATACAGTACGCCGTACGGTGATAAGCCAAGGGCCACAGGGAGCTATAATTCATACTGTTGTGCTGTTTGTGTCATCAGAGCTGCAGTGCTTTCCTGGCTGTGTAGTGTGCATGTTGTACCACAAAGAGAAAAGGCAAACAGATGTTGAGACAGAGCGACTGGAGCAGAAGCAGAGGTTTTACAAGGACCTGGTCTTCACATTAATTCAGGTCACATATGCTGAGTAAGTCGAGGAGTATTTAAGGGTTTTCGGCTCTGCAGTTAAAGCCATGACTCCGCTCATGGAAAATGCTACAAGTGCGAAAGTCCTGGAGTGGATTGAAGTAATGGTCTTAACTCAAGTCGATAGCTGCCCTTCTCTTCCCCACTCTCTCCTCTCCTGCTCTCATTAATTTCCCAGGGTCTGTGGGAACATCCGCACTCTAATTAACATTGCAGATTCCTGTGCATCGATAGGTAACCTGTTACAGAGTCAACAGGGGATTAGGATGTGATTTTTGTGAGGGCGTGTGCATGTCGAGCAGGAATTTGGGAAGCGACAGCAATTTCCTTTGTCAGATAGAGAGAAAGGGGAAGAGAGCACTTTCCCAAAGGGTGTATGTATCTGCGTGAACGTTTGTGTGTTTGTGTACGTGTTTTTGTGCGTGTGTGTGTGACCATATGGCTGCCTTTGTAGCTGTCAGTGTGCCAGATGACCACTGTTTTCCTCCTGTGCAGCATGAAAGAACAAATGCTCCCAACCAACCGACCTTCTCCCTCTTTACTCTCTCCAGCCAAAAAACAAATTATCTTGAGACAGGATGATTTGTGGCTTCTTCTAGAAACAAAGATACACTACGGTTCCTAAAGGGTTTTAAGAAGGAACTATGTTGCATAGCTACTAAATATACATGGCTCTGGCGTGGCATCGCACATACTAAAGGTGCAAATTAGTGTCTTGATGATACTCCAGAAGTGTTTTGTCTGTAGCCAAACATATATTTAAGGTGCCAGTCAGTGAAGATGTGATTGCTTGTTAAGAGCGTTGCGCTCTCCATCTCAGGTCTTGATGAGCTATTGTCTGTGCAACACGCCTTCTTTTTAGCATTTATACATGTATTACTGACTGAATTCTCCTAATTATCAGAGCACATTTCGATCCTAGGATGTTGAAATTCAAGTGTGTCATTTAAAGAGTGTGATGTGGTTCAAATGCTGATTTGAAACCGCTGGATGAAAACTCAAACTCATTATAACCTGTGATTTAAATGTCAACTCTTTTTGCACTAAAGCTGCAACATTTATTCGATGAAGTTATTTGATAATAGTTGTCAACTATTAAATTAATTGCCAGCCATTTTGACAGTCGATTAATTGGTCTGAGTCATTTTTTAAAGCAACATTATGTAGAAATCGGCATTTTGTGCAATTTGGTGCCCACAAAAGTTTCTGAGTGTAACACAACTGTCGTGGATACAAATCCCAGGTCTGTAATAATTTGTCAGATTTAATGTAGGTGCTAACTACAAACAAAACTCATTACGTCATAACAATGTTATGTGTTGAAAACTTGTATGTTGAAGTAAACATGTATGTAACGCTGTGATCCTACCCTCTCACTGTAGTTACATAGTTCAGAAACAGGTGATAAGGGGCGGAGTGGCTGAGGCAGAGACACCATTCACCCTATTACAAGACACTGTACCATCAACATGATTTTAAAGCTGTTATTTTAACGTAAAAAAGTTACATAATGTTGCTTTAAGAAAGCAAAAGTGAAAACTCTGATTCCAGCTTCTTAAATGTGGATAATTTCTGGTTTTCTTTTGGTTGAGGACAAAACAAGACATTTGCGGACGTCATCTTCTGCTTTGCGAAACACTGATGGACATTTATCACCGTTTTCTGACGTTTTATAGACCGAACAACTTCTCCATTAATTGAGATAATAATCAACAATGAAAATAATCATTATTTGCAGCCCTATTTTGCACATGTGCCTGCGAGAGTCAAACATTTTAAAATTGGTTTGGATTCATACATAAATCAAAAAATGCTGGTGACATTTCCCTCCAGCGGGCACAAGTTAATGTCCTGTCACAAAACTCAATTTTTCTTCATAAGTAAGTGTGTGTCTTGTCCCTTAGGTGGTGCCGTCTGCTCCGTTGGCAGGCGAAACAGATTATTCGGACCCATTCGATGTTCGCTTGGACCACAGGCCGGAACCAGATCTCGGACCTGTTCCCAGCGAGAACAATGGCTACATGGAGCCATATGAGGCCCAGAGGGTCATAACAGGTCAGTGGAATTACACTGCTCATCAGTCAGTATCTTATCAGTATTACAGTGTTTCACTGTGCCACATTGTTACCATAGAGACATGGTCCTTTAAAAAGCTTTTCATTTTTAACATTTATTAAACCCACACATCCACACAAATAATGAATCAGAATTGCCCTCATAATATGAGAACAAGTTGACAACCTGAAGGGTTAAAGTCAGACCTCTTACCTGACATACAATCACTGTCAGGAATTTTATTGCATTTCATCCTCACCAAATCATGAATAAAATATGTAGTAATATCATCATGGATCTATCTGTCAGCAATTTCTTTGATGAACACCTTTAAGGAGATCAATGGCCTTATTATTCTTTATTACCTCAGTATGTCTGCCTTTACAGAATAATGTATCATTACTTCCATATTTTCCAGTTCTTTGTTCTAAAAACACTGCCGTTAAAGGCAGCTTTGCTCAGTAATTCCAGCGTAATGACTCCATTTGTTAGTAGACGGTGTTGCAGTAGAATGTTGTAACCCTCCACTCCACTGTGTTTCTAAATCATCACAGGCTGAGGCTGCTCTCAGCCTCGTGAAATGTCCCTCATTCAGACATGTCTATCCAGTCTCAGACCTCCCTCCTCCCTCGTGATTTTCTCCCACATCATCTAGCCACACATCTATCGTTTTCCATTTGTCTCTCCTCCTTTAACATCTCTGTCTGCCCCTTTCTCCCTGCTCTGTCCCAGTCATTTAGTGTAAAAGCTCTCCCCTCCTCCTCCTCCTCCTCCTCCTCCTCCTCTCCCTCCATTTCTCTATCTCTCTTCATCTGGAGGGCTCTTCCCGGCCCAGAGGGGAGTCTGGCTGTCTCTCTAATCTGTCCTTTAGTGAATTTCATGTCCTATGCTCTCTCTGTCACCACTTGTGCTGCCTTTTTGGTGGTCAAACGAAGTTTCTAATGTGGAGCTTAAAGTGAATGGAGCATCCCTTCCTTGAAACCTTCAGAAAATCTGAAGCGAGATGAAGCCATCAGAGAGATTCGATGTGCAGCAGTGATGGCAAAGCATTGTCACAGCTCTTTCATTGACTTTGAATTGCGCCTGTCACTCCAGGGCTGTCTGTCTGCCTGCTTTTGTCTGTCTGTGTCTTAGTCTGCTCATTAAAAAACAAAGCAGAGCAGCAAACGGCAGATGTGAGAACGGAATAGAAATTATCTCTCACAAAGACTTGTCCTGAAAAGACACCTGTGTGCTTTTTGGACTGTACTTGTTTCCTCAGTGCTTATAGCGTAATAAACTGGTTTCTGGTTTCCTGCTCCGACATGCATCTGTACACCTAAACACTCCCTGTCACCCTTCCCCTCAATCTTCAATCTCTGTCACCTTTCCTTCAAATTGCTATTTTCTTTCCTCCCCCCTCCTGCTTGTGTTTTCCACCATCAGGCATCCTATGAATTCTCATTTTATTTCCTACGTGCCTGTTTTTATCTCCCAGCCTTAATCTTCTCCATCTCCAGGCTGCCAGTGACACTGCGGGTTCCCAGCACAGGTAGAGCAGCATTCAGCCCCGCTGTGCTTCTGTCTCAATGACTTAACATCAAACGATGACAGACCTCCCCCCTCTGCTCCCCTCCCTCCCTCGTCCTCCCCTCCCATCACCCTTCCTCGCTGCTTCCTTTTCCTCTTCCTTCTCCTCCTGTTCCTCTTTCCCTCCTCCCTCGCCTTGCTCCTCCCCTCTCCATTTCCCCTCCACCCTCTTCTTCATAACCTCAGGGCCTTTCCCCAGGGCCTCCACTCAGTCGCCATGGTGACTGAAAGGCCGCCCAATAGCGGTGTCTTGTCGTGTGAAGGTTAAAGTTTTGCTCTGCCTTTCACCAGCGAACCTTTCCATTTATTCCTGTTCCCTTCTCACATGGATGCACCTCCTTTGCACGGCTGCTGGCTGTGTACAGAAGAGATACCTACTCCTTCATTTTTTTTCCCTCTTCTCCTGTAACACCTCTTTTTTTTTTAAAAAAGGTACATTTTTGAGGTCAACATATCAAAGCACCATCACTGATTGCAGCTGCCGCTGCAGCTTAGGGGCTCCTATTGATGCGTTCAGAAATCAGATTTCATCCTCCTGCTTGCGTCAATAATCTTCAATCCTTTTATCTCATGGCCATATTTGACTCCTTATAATAGTTGCAGGTGCTGAGAAACATTCCTTGGCTGGAACCCACTGAGAAATTGATGAAAATGTTAACAAGGGAACATGGATGTGTTGTGAGCCGTACTAGATTGCTGCTGGGGTTTCAGGATGGACAAGAGCAGGAGGGGGGCTGGCGCTGGGTTTTTTCTACAGTGTTGCTACTCAGCATCTAGCCCAAGGCCTCGTTAAGCCCCCCTATATGAGATTCTGAGCCCACGGCAAGCTGTGCAAACATCATTTGTCTCTCTCCTCTAATTCTAGTCATGTCAGAGCTCAACAGGCTTTTTGATTTACTTTGTAGAACAGAATAATATTAGTGTTGTGTTCAGGGGAACCTCATTGCTTCAGGCAAATATTATTTCTTAAGGTTGCTTGTTTTTTTCTTATGACACATTCCCAAAAAAATCTAGAGCATGTGTGTTTGTCAAAGCATGAATTTGTGTTATTTTGCATATGCATCAACAGAGCTCCAGCGTGGCCCAGGAGGAGGACGGCTGCGGGGCGGGGTGCAGCTCTACGACACCCCCTACGAAGACGAGCGAGGCCAGCGCCTGGGACTGGTGTACGGAGAACCTCAGGAGGAAGGCAAGGAGAGCAGCAGGCTGCCGCAGGATGACGAGAGACCAGCCGATGAGTACGACCAACCCTGGGAATGGAAAAAGGATAACATCTCCAAGGCTTTTGCAGGTAACCAGAAAATTATGACAGTATTCTATTAATCATGCAGGCTGTGCTAAATACTGTACGATTGGTAAACTCCCCATCAGTGAGCTCTTCCTGCACCTGTTTGGATGAAAACTCCATAAACTTGGTTTTCACTAGTCTTTGGTTCTAAATTTCAAACTGAACAAACTAGAGATGTACCAATTGAGTCCCGACAGACACGGAGCAGAGCAGAGAAAGGGAAAGTAGGCTAAAACAATATAGCCAAGGGTTATGAATTTCGCATTTCCTTTGAGGATAAGGATCCATTGTCTGAACCAGAGCAGTGAACTTTTTATTCCGCTCACATGTCAATTACAGCAATACAAATCTATGATTGCAACGCATGACGGACAGACTTCTTCTGTTTTTACCTTTCACAATAAGAGTCCTGGATGTACCAGTATACAGCTGCGAGCTAACATTCACTCAGATATTTCAGTAACAGGCAATTAAAATAGCTTACAACTTGTCACTTTTGTTAGTTATTTAATGGTCAGTGTTGTATTACGAACATGCCATTGAAGTTTTGTCAAAATAGGTTACAAAACTGTTTGTGTATGCTGTTAATTATAGTTCTTAGAAAGAAAGAAAATTGGGCTTAAACAATCGGAACCGGCCCATAAAATTGCAATTGGTACAACTCTAGAAAAAACAGAAAACTCAAGTCAAGGTTTAGGCAAAGGAGCTGCAGGAATCATGCTTCATTTCTTTTTTTATGTTTAAAACGGTTATTTCGCATATAGATTAATAGGTTTTAATAGGCAATAAATCACCTCATTGCCTGAACCGCTCCTTATGCTTCCTCTCCTTATCAATCAATACTCATTTTGCCAGAATATCATATTTTTGGCAAATTGAGGTTGTGGCATTACGTTTGACTCACCAGTGTGCCAGAAAAGCAGAACACCCAGTTTACAGCCCACACATTGGCAGACATCCATTGTATTGTGGCGCCTTTGAGTGAAACAATGAATCCCAACTCCTGGAGCTCCTGGAGCTTCTGGGTGTCCAGCACAATCCAGAAGGCATCCCACAAAATATGCCTTTTTTGTCAGGAAGGGAATCATTCAGTAGGATTAGTGAAGATGGTTAAGACCTTGCTCAAAAAGAGCTGTTTGTAAAGGTCACACAGAGAGCCCTGCTGCTGACACGACATGGTGAAATACTCATCTAACTGTCCTGACCTTTAGTGTCGTGTCTGCCCCCCCATCTCCAAAGCCTTTTTCGCAAGATATGGAGAGTGCTGTGACCTTCACTGCCTCAGCTCAAATGACACATATCTTTCTGTCTCTCTCCATTTTTTACCACATTTAAACTCCCTCTGGTGACTATTGATTTCTTTCTTTCCTCTCTCTCGCACATATGTCAGACCGCAGTTACCGCAGCCTCTGAGATGATCATTAGAGTTGACAGAGACATCTTGTGTGTTTATATTCACGAGAGACATACAGTAGACGCCATAAGGAGACGCTTAGCGGGGGAACAAACAGAGAGCAAGGTTCATTTTCTTTCTTTATCATAACATTATGTGCAGTTTTTTTTTCAAAAATAATTGGCATGATTTTTATTTCTGACAGTGCATGTCACATCCCATCCCATTATGTTCCATCTACTCAATATAACTGGAAGGAGAGAGTGAATAAGTGGTAAGAGAAACACAAGCAGACTGATGGGTCATTTAGGAGTGGATCAGTGTAAGGCATGCCAGGCCAACTCGACTTAATTGAGCTGCATCTCCAAGTCACCAAGGTCAAGGTGATGGGATAATAAATCAACCTTGCCTCGTGTGCACTCCCCTCCATTCCCGCTCTCCTCCCCTCTTCCCGTCCTGTGTGTGCCCCCCCTTCTCCTCTCAGTTAATTACATGCCTACATGTGCATGACTGATCCAGTGCTAATAAGAGAGTCATGGTCAGCACACCACACACTCACAGATATATCCATTAACACCGTGTTCATGCTCAAATCACATTAACCAGAGGAGCAGCAAAGAGACACCGTAACTTATTCGAGAGTGGGGATGATTTCAAAAGGAGGTGCGCGACAGTTAATTTAAAAGCCAATCTCACCTCTCACCTACTTAGCACTCGTTCCTGCTCGATCCGTCGTTTTCCTCCCCTCTTTGTGCCACATACTCCTGCAAAGTAGCGCTTACAGCACCATTAGAGAGCGCAGTGGAGGAAAACGCTTGTGCGGCTCGAGTTGTCTGACCCCTTGTTTTTTCCATTTGGAGTCAGCACTCTGAGCTGGCGTACTGTCTGTCTGAGCAGACCAAAGCAGCGAAGTGTAAACACACAAACAGTATTTTCCATTCTCACATTTAATCCATATTCCCAGACCCACTCAGCGTTGCTAGGCACAGCCCACATGTGAGGGAGGGGAGGAGAGGCGGGAAGGACAAGGATGGGGCAGAGAAAGATGGTAGAGATGGACAGAGAGAGAGAAAATGGATAGAAAGCCTGTAGAGAAAGCTAGCTGGACAGGCACTTCCAAGGTTATGGTATGTTTGGTGGCAGCTCAATGGATGTTTCTGGAGGCCTGGTGCTTCAGAGGGGAGGGGCGTTGAGGAGAATTAATGGTCGGGGTCTGTGGCGAGGTGAGGCGGAGGGAGAGAAGCGGGGGGAGAGTCAGGGCCATTGTGGCAGGGTGCAATCAGTCATCTGCGAACACAGCCACACTCTCTCACACATATATACACCAACGCAGCAGTGGTGACAGGACAGCCCCCGCAGCCCTCCCTCCCCGCGGATGTGACACACTCACTCAGATAACCCGCTACAGGGGGCAAAGGGGGCATCGCAATCTGCCAGCAGCCCCTCATCATCGCCTTCAAACAGGCCTGCACACGCACACACATGTGGATTCTCGCCTAGGTTTTCCAGCTCTGATTATCAGGCTCCTAATTCAAGGGTGAGAAGAGGTTGAGTGCGCGTTGGCACAAATGAGTGTGGGTGTGTGGGAGGGGTGGTTGGGTGGATTGCTGTTGCATATTGTATGTGGCTTTGCGGGCGTTTCATTCATGCAAAATCTCTCTCTAATTATGATTTTCACAGCTCCACGCTTAAATGTAATCGCGGGGATGAATACTGCATATAATACTGCATATTGCGGCGTTTTTTTCGAATGGTATCAAAAATAAGCCTGCCTCTGAATCATTTCACTTATTTCCCATTGGATTTGTAGTCCAGCTGTGTGAGGATGAGCATGGCAGTGCCTAAGGAGTCGGACATGACAGGACTCTTTAAGTCCGGTGGGGTGTAATTACAACGTTAGAAAGCTGTCACCAGTCACCACCGTCCAGCTCAAATTATAGCAGTCATTAATTTCTGGAAGTCAATAGACAGTCCAGCAGTGAGATATTGTCCCCCCAGCAATTCAGCACCAATTAGTGAGCTAATGAAAGGCACAATCTCATTACCTCTCTGATGGCCACACCTAATGAACAGAATAATGAGTGCTTCAGGTGTTTCGTGTTTATAAGTTTTATAGTCCAGCTTTGAGCCATTTGTTGTAGATGATGGTCGTCTAAAGGTGGTTGAGTGGGCACATCATGATGAGAGAGCCGCAAATCAGCTGGAAATCTTGATGGGGAAGGTGAATGAATAACATTGCCATCCCTAGCAATTACTATTATGGTGCCATTGAGCAAAGCACTTATCGTCCACTTGTTCGAGTGCAGCTGCTCATTAGGCCACAGCAAAAGACAGGGTGCTGTGGAAGGAAGCTCCCGAATAGATTAATGTTGGCACCCTTAAACCAGAGGGCGGACAATTTTTTTGTAACTCTTTGCAGCACGATAGGACATTAAACGCACTACTCCAAAAAGTAATGAGAGAATGTATTGTCAAAAACATACATTCAATTTATGTGATTTAGAGATAAATGTAACAGTTTAGCTTGAACTCTCCATGTAGCTCTCATTGTTTTTAGCCATGCTAGTGGCATGTCTATAGGGATGTCAGTTAGTCAGTCCACTTCTTTGGTCTGGACTGAACTGTATCAACAACTATTGACTGTATTACGTTTTGCACACATTCTTGTTCCTCAGAGGATGATCCTTACTGACTTACTTAACTTCGGTGACCATGAATTTGCCATTTGTGGTTTTAAGTGAATTGCCCTGATAACTATTGCCTTAATTGTCATGAAACGTGTCCCCCTCCCCGAGCTGTAATAACTTTGTCAATCCCTTCACTGCAGGTTTTAATTTGTCCAAAACTTTGGTTTATGACCAAATACCAGCAAAACTAACATTAGATCTGTTATACTGGCAAATGTTAGCATGCCTGCTGAACATGTTAAATCTTGATCTGATGCACATTAGCATGTTAGTATTGTCACCGTATGTTGCTAGCATGCTGATGTTAGCCTTTAGCTCAAAGCACTGCCATTCCTCAGTAGCCTCACAAAGGCTGTAAAATAAAGAAATCCTGAAGAACGCCTTCTGTAGCATTAGATCCATTCTTGTGTAAATATCGCTGTTATCTGGGTGCTGAAGTTTGCTTTAAAGTATTAATGACAACAGAAGCAAAAGTTCACTTTAGCAGCGATTGCCTTGACAGATGGTCGGCATGCGTATGTGTTGTGTCCGGTTGTCTAGATACACGTGCCCTGACAGCAGCTATTCTGTGTGTTTGTGTGTGTGTGTGTGTGTGTGTATGTCCTTGTAGGAGACGGAACATGTATTTTTGTGTGTTTGAGCATACAGGAAAACATGGTGAGCAAAGAAAATTAGATTTTCATTTCTGGTGTGATGCTTCTCTGTTTCTGTAAGTAGGCCCTGGGGGCATCTGACCAGCCTCTTCATCAATTTACTGGCACAGTGGAAGGACTCTTGTCGCACTCTCTCTTTAACTCCCGCTTCCTTCTTCTCTTTGTCACATTTCCTCTCCCTCCCTCGCTGCTTCTCTCTCTCCTTCAGCGTGAACCCTCACTGACATTAATGAAAAGGCATGTCCTCCGTGATTCCTCTCTCATCGACCAATATGAGCGACGGGGCGGAGGGATGATGGAAGTAGAGTAGGGCAAGAGAGGAGAGGAGCGGGGGAATATGGAAAAAGAGATAATGCCCCACTTAGAGGAAGATAGGTGAAAGAGGAGGGACGAAGAAAGAGAGGTGTTCAATACAAAGAGAAAGAAGGCAAGAGCGGCATGAAGCCAGAGGGGAATGGATGTAATGAATGTCTGGAAAATGGATACACAGACAAGAATAACAATGTGTGATGCTTTTAAGATTAAAGTCAAAATGGTGTGTGGATCCATATTATGAAAGGAGGACTTTTTCTTTTTTTCTCGCCGGCATTAGGTGTTAATTGTATGTCCTTACGGAGGCCTTTATGCCCAGTGGAAGGTCTTTGTGTGCAGAGAGAAGATGGGTTGCCAGGGCTGTTTGAAAAACAGATGTCTTCATTAATGAACCTAGTGAAGCTGCTCTATTGTCTTTGTCTACTCCTCCTTTATTACGAGGACACAGAAAACAGCTGGTGTGCTTGAAAAGTCAGTTATCCATCATGTTGATGTGCACACAGAGAGGGAAAACTCTCTTCCTCAGATAATTTTTGATAATTGTGAGCAGGTAGTTGAGGCTCCAGGCACATGTGGGATTTTGGCAGACCGCAAATTACTCAATTGCTGTCACCTGTTTCATGAGCGGGGTTAAAATGGGGGTGGAACTGATGAAAAACACAGTCTTTGTTTTAACATATGTAATGAATCCAGTTTAGTAGATTTGAATCATGAATATCGGCTGTCAGCACTGATGAGAGCGGGGCTTTTGTCCATAAACCATTAGTGTCTCAGTCCCAGTGTCTTATATGAGAGAACAAAGTGGAGCCCTAAAAGCCCTCTATGCTGGACAGAGCCACAGGTTCCCATTAGAAGTGAATGGGAGCCAGATGTTCCCTGCTAGTGAATGAGTGTCACGGTGCAATTGTGTGTTTGTGTGTTAGCTTGGTATTCAGCCTTTTGTGGCTTGTGTGTGTGTTGGTGTGTCAGCCGGTGGAGAAAGCCACCACTAGCCCTAGTTAGCTTGGTAGAGTCTGCAGGTTTAAGAGAAGTTACCCTAAATCGAAAGACAAGTCTGCGGTTTTAATCTCAATATAATGTGAAAATGGATTTCTTGGCATATTCTGCCAGATAGTGGAATGCGTCATCCTGTGCCACACAGGGCGACAGCATTTTAATACTGTGAATTAACATTTAGCACATTTATCAGCACATTACACCAAATCCCTGAGCTATGTGGAGAGCTTACACAGCCAAAAATACACAGCAATACCGACAAATGTCTTCTGTTTGATGTCTGGTTGCTACTAGATGTCTCTGTTCTCTCTTTCTCTCTCTCTCTCTCTCTCTCTCTCTCTCTCTGTGTGTGTGTGTGTGTGTGTGTGTGTGTGTGTGTGTGTGTGTGTGTGTGTGTGTGTGTGTGCGTGCATGTGTGTGTGTGTAGACCCTTACTGTAGACCCTTGTCACTGCAGACATTTTGACTTGTCAAAGCATGAAACTCAGGTGGGATTTATAACGTTAACGGCTGCATCCTGTTTAGGCGAGCTAGTCCCAGGGCTCTGGTATTGTGCATGCTCACTTACTGACATGACTTACTGGGACACTTAAGAGAATGGAGCCATCATTAACGTTATTGATCACACCTGTGCTTTGACAAGCCAAAATGTCTGCATCAAAAGGGTCTATATTTTGTTTTAAAACGGACTCTGAGCCAAAACAAAGCACCGCACAACTTGCAGTACATCATCCATCAGCGGGAGTGTTTATTGGTCCGGTGTAGGTTTTCTACCCTTTGAGAAAAAAAAGGGAATTCCTTTTTTCACTGTTTTCTCTGGTCATGTAGCACCATTTAGAAAATATTGATCTCTTTTTATTGCATCTCCAGCCCAATTGTATGCCAAGGCCATCATTCCCAGGGTGAAATACTTGTTTTAGTGACTTTATTTTGGTGTTTGAGAAGCAATAATCTTTCGGTCTTGGACCCAGTCATCTTCTGGTTTTCACTGTATTCATCCAATCAGTGAGTGATTTACCGCTCGGATGCAGGATGAATGCACTTAACTACCTGTGATGTGCCTTGCTTCAGTCTAGCGAGTTGAGTTAAATGAAATGAATGAAAGTGCCAGAAACAGGTGGACTGTTTAAAATGCAAACATCCAAAGCAAAAACCTCTTGCATTTTTTACTTTTTTAAAAAATATAATCTTAGGATTTCAAGAATGTCAGACAAAATGACTTGTTAAGAACGGCAACAGCTACCCAAACTACTGTAGCAACAGAGGAATATGATGGAATTTTCTCCTCTGTCTGTCTAACACCACTACCTGAGCTTATCTCTCGCTCAGATGGCTGAGCACATTTCTGATCTGTAATAAATTGGCTGTCTCCATTTTTTTTCTCTCTCTCTCTCCTCTCTCTCTCTTTCTTTCTTGTTACCCTTCACTTGCTTTCGTGTGCTTCTCATTTACACCCCTCACTCCTTCCTTGTGCCTCTCTCAGTTTTGCTTGAGACTTGAGAGAGGTGTGAAATGTGGTGCGGTGGTGATCGGACAGGCAGCAGAGTGTGGCAGTGCAGGTGTTTTCGGGGTGTCAGGTGCGAGTGTGTGTGCGTGTGTGTGTGCTTTTGTGTTTGCGTGCATGTCTCCCATTGAGGGGTGCCAGGCCACACGTTAATCCTGGCTTCGGCGGAGGTGCGCCCCGCTCCAGATGGGGCCATTGTACTGCGCCATGCATCAATAATTCACCGAGAGCCAGAGAAAGTGGCGGAGTGTGTCTGCCTGCTCAATAATTAACCAGGGAGGGTGAGAGGCATGTATGTACAGCCTGGGCCTCTCTCCCAAACGCCCATTCAAATGGCCTTTGATGTCGCAGGCCTGGGGGGTCTTTGGATTTGTCAGCTCATTAAGACGTCACCCCTCTTTTCCTTTTATTTGTTTTGTAATCCCTTTTCGCTGTGAGCAGGAGCTAAATGTAGGTGTGAAAACGGCAAATCGCATAATGTATGTGTGTGTAAGGCTGCAGTAAAGACTGTTACAGTAGATGGCTGCCTGCCATGGTAGATAATGAGCTATTTTCAGTTCTTTCTCACAGTGCACCTTCTGCCGCCCCCCCTCTGTACTCTAGGTAGGACAGTGAACAGAGCATTATTCTGCCCCCACGCTCCTCAGTTCCTCCGTACACTGTGGGTTGAGCGCACAAGAAGTCACGTTTTGTTTTCATTGCTGCTACTTGACAATTCCTTTAGGTGGATTTGTTCAGATGACTATAAATAATTCAGCCTCTGACTTCTCCTGTCCTCTCCTGTTTCAATTTCTTTGCTTTCCTTGCTCTTATTGCTTGTGATAAATGACTGTAAACACAGGGCCTGAAAACTAAGACTGTGTTTTTCCACAAGTGTGATTAAGTGAGGAGACGGGAGGTCGAGTATATTACTTCATGACAAGAGGTGTAGTTAACTACATTTCATGACACCACGTCCCTCTCAACAGGGCTTCCCTTTCTTGCACCTCTTCTACATCTCACTTCTCGCAAAGTCTCACATTTGAAATCTTGCACCTGAATTTCAGTCTCGCTTCTTAATCATGTCCTTGCCACTTCTCTCGCACATCTTCCTTTGGTTAACTTTTTTCCGACCCATCTGCTGTTTTCTCACTCTGTCGCTCCTTTTTTCTCTCGCCTCCTCCTCCCCGCTCCCCCTCCCCATTCATTAGACATGAGGGAGTTGTCGGAGTTACCCTGGCCTGCCCCGGTGGGTCAGCTGGAGGAGGAGCCCCTCGTCAGAGAGCAAGGTGACCTCCCGCCCTGAACACAAGCCACCCCCCCCCTCCCACCGTGCCATCCCTTATCACCACAAACAGGCACACATGCAGTCACCCTGACCTTCATGACCCAAGCTGTTGTCCTACATCTGCTCTACCTCCATCCCAAACCCCAGCGGCCTGCAGCTGCACCACCAGCATCTCTCCTTGCCTGTTGCGGTTGTTGAGTTGTCTGCTTTTTTGGGTTAAATGCACCCCCTTCTTACCATATTCTGCTCTTGCCTCAACCATGCATGAAAAGCTCTCTAAATTAGGATGTCTGCCTTGATCATGTCAGGGTGCTTAGTGCTGTGTTACACTTAATGTTTAATCACGTTCTGTAGATTGAATCTCACCAAAATCAGACAGGAAAGGGGTAAATAATACTTCAGTCTGTACATGTAATTTGCTCCAGTATTGTCAGTAAGTAATCTGCAGTGTAGTCTTCTGGAAGACAAAGACGTGCACGACCCTCGGGGTCTCATGAAAATGTTGATGATGGTGATTGTGATGATGCTGATAGTTTCGCAGTCTGTCAGGCCGAGACCTGCCATCCTCTAATTTGACCCATCCAGGAGAGGTCCCTGTGCTGCATGCGTAGCTTTGCAATAACCGGATGTCTGATGTTTGCCCAAGTCAGGCAGTGAGTTTTAATCCCTTTTGATTATAGCACTGTGTAAATACTGTGACTCACTTTTTCTGTTCCTTGTCTGCCAACAGTGCAATTTGACGGCGCAGAGTGGGACCGCTCCTCGTCGCCCACAGAGCGGCTACGTCCTCCGGGACCCAGGTCCAGCCCGCTCGCAGGAGGGGGGATGAAGTTTCGGATGCCGCAGGAAGGCCTCTCCATGGTGGGGGAGAGAGTGGACCCCACTCTGCCTCTGGAGAAGCAGGTGTATGTATGCAGTCTTCTATTAAACCCATGGGAGTTACATTAAGACATTGCTTTGTATTGGAGTATAGGCTGCACTCCGGTTAAGGTTTAATCAGATTAAGAGGCTTACGTGCTTTGGTATTCAGTGACTTTTCATTGGTCATGAGTGTGTTTACATGCACTCTAGTATCCTGGTTATGATCAGGTTTTTGGAGTATCTTGGTTATGTTTTGGCACGACATTACCCTCGATTGAGACACATGAATACCACCAGGCCTATGCTAGAAAGAAAGTTCAACATATCCAGGATATCTTTCCATTATCTGGCTTCACTAACCCCAGCAGTCACGATCACGCTAAGCAGTCACACGATTATTAATTCAATAAGTCAAGCCAGGTTTTCCACATATAGCCTTGAATGCGTTCACATAAAAGGGGAGGTGTTTGCGGCAGATGACCAGTCACAAACATGGACAAGTCTACTGACAGCAGAGCAGAGTACTTAGAGCTATGATATCAGACAAATAGAAGAAATTAAACAGATAATCCAGGCTAACAGCAACACGGCTGTAGCTGCCAAGTGTAGGAAGGAAGAAGAATTGCAGACTGTGTGAATGCATAAATTAATAGGCTTATAATATCACTGCCCCATCAATTTGACACATTATTGTGTATTCCATTAAATTAATGTGTTCCTGGGATGTATTCTTATGACAGTTTTAGCTTTTATTCTTTCAGCTGCAACACCGCACTGTCAAATGGACTCCGGGAGCACATCAGAAAAACATCTATAAACATTATTCAAAGCGGTACTTTCATATCTTCTAGCAAGAACAAGGCTTTAGTGTTTCAGTCAGTCTCTGTTGTAAGATTGTGTCAGTATAAAAAAAGAAAAACACAATGAAATGGCTTTAACGTTGCTTGCAGCCAACAGGAAAAGAAAATTAAATGACGGAAATCGTAGACAGCCCTCCTACACACCTCTCACAATCCCTCAACAAGCTCTGCGGGATCTCACATGAATGATATTGCCATTTTCCAGAGAATGCTTATATATGTGTCGATCTGTTATCTCAATCTTAACGTGGTCTGGAGCAGGTTACGAGTGCAGTTACCATGGCGATGCACCTTGGTAAGAAGTAAACCACTGTCATAACACTCAAAATCCAGGGTTTATGAGGAAGTAGCCTCGCTAACCACAAATCTTGCTTCATAGTCATCTGGATAAAAACTCGGATAGTACTCGGATAATGTGGTATATCAACACCTTCTCCTGGTTTATGAACTTGCAGAACAGTGGCTGAGATGGTTAGAGATCACAGCACACCTGCAGCTAGACAATCAGACACCTGGATACTGAAATGATCACGCATACAGGGATACGAATAACCCGTTTGTTCATGTTCCATGTAAACGCCATATCCCCAATATGATCCAAAACAGGATAAGACTCAAGACCAGGATGCTAATGCACATGTAAATGCACCCAATGACTGAGTGTCTCTGTTGCCATTAATTTAACTATCTTCAATATAATACAGGATAAAGAAATTGCCCTGTCCTAGAAGATAAATAGCAGTATTAGTACTGGTCTGTGTGACTTGACATCAGCTGATATCAAATTGTACCCACAATGCTTTGCATGATGAAGTAAGACTCAGCATTATTCTGAGTTATAAAGTTTAAATGCATCAAACAAGCCTGAATTATGGAATTAATTTCTGCATGTGAATACAATTAGCACATCCTATTAATCTCTGTAGGCTGTAAAAGTCTCTGCATGGCTGTCGTGCAAGAAGTGGTTTTGAGTATTTGAGGTAGAACTGGGTTATTCATCCCACAAATTAAGCCAAAAATCCATTTTATTGCCCCACTTTGATCTATAAAGGGGCGTGGACACATTAAAAACCAAACGGTTATGTGTTTCGGCTAAGCAGCGCTCATCAGAGCTTACAGAACTGGAGAAAGGTTAGAATGAGAACTAATTAAGTCAGAACATTAAAAACACACATTTACTTTGGTCTTGTAATTTCAGACATCATTGGTGTTATTTATGTGCTGTTTCTGTGCACATAAAAGGCCGTTTTACTAATGAAATCCAGCCACATGACACCCCTTAAGCACACTTGCACATGCGCACAATTGCGACACACGCAGTGTTCACTTGATTATTATGCTCCATTACTCCCTGGTGATTTCTAATGAGGTTGTCTTCAGCTCTGCTTTAAACAGCGAAACAGCATCCGTGTCAACCTGTTGCATTCAGCACACCTAGCCA
Source organism: Pagrus major (assembly GCF_040436345.1). Classification (NCBI taxonomy): domain Eukaryota; kingdom Metazoa; phylum Chordata; class Actinopteri; order Spariformes; family Sparidae; genus Pagrus; species Pagrus major. The sequence goes on from NC_133225.1 coordinate 14,455,883, forward strand.
AGATGTGTCCAAGAAAATATCAGCATTATGCCAAAAATTATTTCACTTACTGATTGTGTCGTTCTCGAACAGTTTTGTCATATCATATGTTATTTTTATTGTTCTTTGGTGAAACAGTTCCTGCATGTTTAGCCACACTTGAGGCAATGTTGTTCTGTCTGTAGCACTGATGACGAGGTTGGTCATACCCATTGACTGAAATATCTTAATTATTCTTAATTAGTGGATGGATTGCCATGAAATTTTGTACATACTCTCTTGGTAACCACACGGTGAATCCCCTGATTTTTTCTATGGTGCCACAATGAGTTTGACATTGGTAGTTTTGAGTTAAACGTCTCAAAAACTATAACATAGATTGCAATATAATATGGTACAGATTAGAGATGTTACAATATAAGAGATTATTGCGAATCACAATAAAAACACACCATCATGAGTCGGAATAATCTTTAATATCCTCTCATTAGTGACTGGAAAAGACTGTCCAGCATGATGACGTACAGGCCTAGGATTTTAAAGTCAAAGTTTTAAGTTGTGCAATATGCATGACTTTGATAATCTAGCTTCGGCTGTACTTTGAGTTTTGGGCTAATTGGAAAATATCAGCATGTGGATAATCTAATTGAAGAATGTGAATGTGGTAAACATCACCTACTTAGCATCAGCATGTTAGCGTTGTCATTTTGAGCGTGGCAGCATACTGACTTGTATATTAAGCTCAAAGCACTGCTGTGCCAAAGATGCTACGCTGGAAATAATCCAGAGAGGCCATTCCTTATTTGGAAACATTCATACTGCTAATGACTTACCGCTTGTATGATCATTGCACCCGTGATCATTGTTACATTGTAGAGGACTAATCTTAAGATGTACTGCTATAATTATCAACTTTTGGAATGAAATCAATAAGTTTCTTTGCTAGAAACATCCAGCAGCAAAAGGTGTAAGAATATGTTGGAATCACACTTAACATTACCACTTTCACCATATCTGATTGTGTGTGTGTGTGTGTCCTGTGTATCAGATGGTACCACGGTTCACTGTCACGTTCGGAGGCAGAGTCGCTGTTAACGCTGTGTAAAGAGTGTAGCTACCTGGTGAGGAACAGTCAGACCAATCGCTCTGACTACTCCCTGTCCCTACGGTAAGACTCGGGATTCACACACACACCCCCACCCACCTGACAAGTGAAGCAAATACCTGTACGCACTCAATATCGTCCTCTGATCCACAGCTTTACAATTTAATTGCACTCTTCTCATTCCCATGTTTATCTGCTGTTCGACTGAGATTTGCGTGCAGTGTGTGTGAAGCCACCTGAGCTACCGATCTCATATCACAGTCTCTACACCTCTCCATCTGTCTCTCCCGCCTCTCTCCCCCTCCTTTTCCTCCAACATCGCCCCCACTCAAGATCACTGCAGCACTGATTCCTCTCCTGATACTCATTTGCAGGGCACAATACTGCTTATCTGGTCAAATCTCTACCTTATAATTACCACCATGATCCATCGTCCCAGCCACACACCGCTCTCCCATCATCCCTCTGTCCTCACCCCATCCTTGGCCCCACTCGGTGGCCTCCCGTTTTTGGCCCCAGCGGGCCTTCTAAGTGGTAATCAGGCAGGTAGAGCACACTTCAGTGCACACATCATCCTCCCCATAATCACTAATGAATATGAATTACCTTCTGTGGGCCACACAAGAAGGGAATCAGGGAGGGAAGGGAGAGGAAGGGGGGTGCATGAGTGTCACTGTGTTGTGCTGACATATAAACAAGCTCATGCATTACTCATTTACATGAGTAGAGCGACTTTGACACACACACACACATATGCACATTTGCTCAAGCAACAAGGTCACTACTGGCACTTGTTCCCCAGCCGGCTCATGTCGGTTTTGGAAGGAGAAATATCTCGTACAAAATCAGCCTTACATTATTTCGGTGGTTTAGAAGCTAGACCTTCAGAGTCTTAACAAAACAAAGAACAGCATGGCACAGTCTGAAAAGAGTTGAAGCCACTTAGATCTTTAATCAGCTTAAAGGGAAACATTGGGTTCATTCCGCCTTTATTTTCTAAGTTTTGGGCAATAAACAAGAGCAGTCTGAAGATCATAGAGCTTTTAAACATATCTCGTTGTTAGCTGAATGTATTTGGAAGAGAGGATTAAGAGGATATTACCAGAAAACATGATAATCCATCATAGTGTAAAGACTTTGACCTGGATTGACCTACCTTTCTTTGTGCATGCACACCGTTTTCCTGGTTGGTTTTGACTATAAATTTTCCTGATGTTTTTAATAGCCTCATTATTTATGGCGTTTGAAATTGTCTGCATGTCTTGTCTCCATTTTCATTTTATCCCTTCTCCTTCATCTTTGTAGTCCACACATGCCAATGGACTACAATCCCCTTGAGAGTAATCTCGTGTCCGTTGTTTTGCATTAAGGCCATTTACTGGAATGTATAAACGCTAAGTGCTCTTGCATTATTTGTCTTGTATACCAAAATCTTGTACAGTACAGTACAGTACAGTACAGTACAGCCAGGTGAGTGGTGGACACTTTAATCCTGTGGCTTTTACCTCCAAACACAATAGTTTACATGATATGGGACATTTCAGGAGCATAATTTCTGTGGGAGAGAGGAGCTTCTGTTGGTGTGGACCTTGACCTTTTTAGCTTTAAAGATCTTTAACATGCACATGAACCTACACTGAAGGTAGGGAAGAAAACGAAAACGGCTTTCCCCAGAAAGTATCGTTCTTTATCATGTCTTTGTCTAGTTTCTAAAGAAACAGTATGTTTGTCTTTATCAGGGTGCTGTGACTGGTTTGCTCGTTGTTGTAAGATACTGACACTACTTCCATGATGTCAGTATACCCTTCAGTAAGGACAGCTTGTGTGATAACAACCACTATCAGCTCCATTTTGTAAAATAACAAAGCATCGGTTTTGGCGTTCCTTGGAAAAAGTGAAGCACACCCGCTGCATATTGAGATTACACAGTAATGGGGACAATGGGAGGAATGACGAAGGTTGTTAAATGGAGACAAAATGAAGAGCCCCTCCAAAGTGAGTCAGACAGACCTGCCAGATTTAACCCAACATGAATATTTATGACAGAGCTTCTAATGTAGTATGAGATCCAAAGAGTCCCCAAAACAAACAGGAGTGGATGAAAGCATACTGTCAACTGTGAGCACTGACGTGATGAAGCCTCTGTGCTCCGGAGGCCGGTGGGACGATCGCACACTGTCTGTTGTTTGGCTGTTTGTAGTCACAGCCAGTGTTTTTGGTTTCACTGCTCTTCAAATTTTAATTTGGTTTACTAGAACAATGACAATTACGGTGACCGGCTCCAGCCCTTGTCTCTCCCTCTGCTTCTATAATTAGACGCACATCCTGACTGTCTGGCTCTTAAAGGGGAAGTCCTGTCCTGGCTGCCCCGACGCTTAAAGGGAAGAGACCAGTGTGGTTCTCTCGGCTCAGCCACTTTCACAGTCCAGCGTTCTTCTCTCGTCCCTCCATGTGCTTTCACACCACTCATTCATCCATCATAATGTCCCTCCCTTCCTAATTTGTGACACGCCGTTAAATCTTGGTCGGACTCACGTTCTCAAAGTGCAGGAAAAAGACGTGAACATAAATCCCAGCTGTCACTTCCACTGTGTCATTATGTGACAAAATGTGTGGAAGGCTGCGTGGTGTTTTATGTGCCCCACATTTCATGTCATCCTTCTTCTCTCTTCTTGCACGTCTCTCTCACTTTGGATCTCTTTTTTCTTTTGTCTCCTCCCTTTCCTAATCCATCCTTCCTGTTTTTTCCTCTCAGGAGCTGCCAGGGTTTCATGCACATGAAGTTCACCAAGTGCAAAGACGGCAAGTACGTGCTGGGACAGAACAGCCCTCCCTTTGACACCATCCCGGAAGTCATCAACTTCTACACAACACACAAACTCCCGATCCGTGGCGCCGAGCACCTCTCCCTGCTGTTCCCCGTGCTGGTGCAGACGCTCTGACTGACGCGGATGCTCTTGGATTTTATTATGATCGGACACATGAAACTTGAATGTTTGATGGGATCTTCAGCAGAGTGCCAGTCCTCGCTTCTTGTTGGACTGGACAACTTTCGATGATTCAACACATCACCCACCACTGCTGTTGTACCTGTGCCAAGTGTCTCTAACATCCGGGGGATCGATTCACATGAAATGCAATACCTGAACTTTCGGCCACCTTTGCTGTAACTCGTCTCTCTCATCTCCTCGCTGGGGCAGACTTCAGGACACCTGAAATTCTCCCTTTCCTTATTACATATCTTTCACAGCTGACTGAAATGCAGAGGAGGTTAGCAGAGCTTCAACTGGACGAAAGTCTGTATATTCTGAATGAACTGATGGCCCAGTTTACAGAAGACCTGCAGAAGATTTAATTACTGCTGTTCCACAAAAAAAAAACCTCATTGATACTGGAAAGAAAAAAATATTGCTGTTGTTAGGTGAATACCTCACAAGTCAAGGAGTTTTCATGTTTATACCAGAATCAAAAATAAGACAAGAAACCTTTTTCATCCTCGGGTTTGGGAGAACCTTTTTGTAAATGTTGGAGAATTAACACTTTCCATTCAAAAAAAATAAGAAACAAACAATGCTATTTTCAAAGATAAAAGGTTTTTACCAACAGCAGTGACATTACAGATGCTTTTCTACACAAATCCACACCTGTTAATTTAAATCCAGTCTGTTCTGCACTGTCATGCTGCTGTACATTGAGGATTTGCTTCACACATCTCCATGTTACTTGTTGGTTGTTCATTGTAAAACAACAGAGAAGTTGTGTTGTATTGGTACTTGTGTTGACCTTGCTGACCTGTATCTCTTGACTGTTGCCTACAATTGTTAGACAATGCTGGGTTTGTAAAAAGCCACTGCTGTCATCGTCTTTTCACTGAGCTGGAGGCTACATCTGAAGCAAAGAGACGCTAATCAGGAAACTTTCTGACTGCTGGCCACATTCTCACACTTCCTACGTATTTTTTCGGCCGGCCAAGTCTTTACATGCCGGTGAGTGAGATGTATTTGAGTTAAATGCTTGCCATCTGGAACGGGTTCCCATGTCTGCTGCCTGGCTGCAGCGTCGTGTGGCAAAAACTGATTTCAGAGGAGAGCCAACTTCTGGCAATGGAAATGACGAATCGAAGAATTATTTAAGTCATTATTTCTTCATCCAAAAGTCTTTATTGACTGGGTTGTATTAATTGTTATTTCTGACATGAGTAAAAGATGACGGGGTGTGTAATTTAACTGCTGTGTTGAAGAATCTCATCTGTATTCAAAGCGTTTCTGAAGAGTGCTGGTTCGACATTTAGGTCTTTATATAGATCGGTTCCCAACCAGCGGGTTTGGAGATGAACTATTGAAGGAAATCACGAAAAAACTAGAGTCTGCTACACAAAATCATGTTCACTTACAGACTTTTACTTGTTTATTGAGAATTTGTGTTGTTTTTTTTTGCTTCTCCCTAAAAATAATTAGGGAATTGAACTGCTCACAACGCATTGACATGCAACCTTTAATGGGTGACATAACCATAGGGTCACCTGCAGTAATGGCTGGAAACCACTAATGTAGATGTAAAATCCTTCTGTCTTGAAAATATTCTGATTTGAGATCAGATTTTCTACAATAGACTCATTTGCAACCAAGAAAAAAAGAAAAATAAAGGCACAAAGGATTTGGCGAGATTGCATGCTTCACACACTCAGACGCACACACATTTGCTTTCCTTCATCCATTAACAGCAGGGTTGGGAGGGAGAGGGTGAGGAGTAGGGGTGAGGTGTGGCAGAGGAGGGGTGAGGCGGGCCCTCATTATTTGGGCTGCGCTGCAGTGAAAAGCGCTGGGATTGCTTTCATTACTGAGCCAAATGAAATAGCAGAGGCTGATTACCCGCGTGACGGAGAGACGAGACGGGCTGGATCGCTCTCTATTGGGAGAAAGAGTGAAGGAGGGGGGAAAAAAGGGAAGGAGGGAAATGAGGGGAGGAGGAGGAGGGAGACGCTGCCTGGCTGTACTTCCCCAACAAGGCTCCAAACAATTGTGTATGTGTGCTTGCGTGGGTGTTTGTGAGTGTAAGTGAGAGAGACTGTGACATGGAGGGTGGGGGGGACGGGGGCTGTTATAGTCCCATTTCTCAAACAAGGCTCCCTGGGGAGGGATATGAATAATAACGACGGTGGCAGTGCAGCATGTAAAAATCAAACAAATATCAAGCTCACATTTCTCTGGCTTTTGTGTAGCTCTTACCTTATCACCGCTTTTTCTCTATTTCCATTAGCTAAGTAGATATAAAGCTATATTTTTATGAGCACATTTGTGTAGGCTGGAACAAACTGCACCGTCTTCCCAGCATTAAACCACTATCCTGGTGTGTGTAAATTGTGAAATGTGTGTGTGTGTGCAGCTGTCATATCCGAATCAGAATGAGGGTAACGTCAGATCTGGGGGGGTGTCGACGATTATGCGGTGACGGCAGCTGTTAATCCATCAGACAGGCTCGGAGGAATGAACACCTGTGATCACCACAGAGCCAGAGAACATGTTGGGAAGCCACAGAACATGCACACACACATGCAAGGCACACAAATAGAGGTGGTCAATAGACGGATAGCTTTTCCACAGCAGATATTTTGACATGTCACAGTCTTAAAAGCACAGGTGTATATACATTTTAATGATGGCTGAATTCCATTTAGCTGCTTCAGTTTCAGAGTCCTGGTAGTGTTCATGCAGGCTCACTGTCACTGTCATGGCTTACTGGGACACTTCAGTAGAACAAAGCCTTTGTTAAAGGAATATTTAGGGGCAGAAAAGACAATCATCTAAAAGTAATGTTGTATGTTTATTACTTTTTATATCTACAGAGGAGTCAGGGAGTCCACCGTGTTGCACCGCCACGTTTCTACAGTAGCCCAGACTGGACAAACCAAACACTGGCCTTACACACAGGACCTTTAATGTTATTATAACTTTTTCTACTATTGCCAGTCAAAATGCTGTGACGGACTATTAGCCATTGCCTTGTAGAAACACAGACAAGTCAGCTACTGAAAGGAAAAGAACCATGAAAAACATTTTTATTTTTAGTTATCATACATTTGACATACTCAAAAGAAACGCACTAATGTTAATTGGTTACTATGGAAACAAAATTACTTCTATTTTGCCCAAAACTCTTGCAAAGAAATACATTTTCATCCGAACAGAGAGATTAAAGGTCGGCCTAGTAGATAAATATTTAAAGGGGGTCAATATCTGAAATCCTTGGCTGACAAAACAGTTTTGACTATTTATTTGAAGAGTCTTCACTCACTAAAATGTATTGATTTATGTTTTGAAGTCCAGCATTTTGGTCCCCATGAAATATTTGGACCCCACAAACAAGGAAAAACAAGTCGACACACGTTATTTATTTTTTTTTAAGACTCCCCAATCACGGAAGACAACTGTTGAACGACTGTTTTCACAGGCTCAGAAGCACTCCTCCTGACAAGTGAACTGAACTGTTTTGGTGCAGTGTCCCTTTCATATTTCCCTCCAAAGTTACTTTACTGAAGACTGTACAGTACTTAAATACTCATGTTGGTCCTGAATCAGCGTCTTACTATGAGCAGTGGGGTGTTACATGAAGACACGTTTTTTTTGCCAGAGATGGAACCAGTTTTTGTCTGAGCTCCTGTCGCAATTTAGCAACATTTGAACCGGCATCTGTTGGCAGTTTTGTGATTGTTTGCTTCTGTTGCAAGGCTGTCAGTCAGATCAAACTACACCCACACACTCCTGATGGAGCGAATTAGCAGAGTTACTGAAGGGGGCTGAATATTCTTACCCGAAGATGTTTATTTCTGAACTTTAACTTTTATTGTTGCTAATTTAGTTACAAGTATTTGATACAAATTGTCAGGGGCTTTAACTCTTACAGGAGATGCACACGTGAAGGCAACCGTTAGTGTCTCCACCTCCGGTCACTGTTTCACACAAGACTCAAACCTCCAGGCTGCTCACATGCTCAGAGTCAGGGAATCCACCAGCTGTGCACACACGCTCAATGCCACAAGTGAGGGACGGGACACGTATGTCGGACTAAAAGGCCGCCGTCCTCCCTCTCTCTTATCCCCTATCCCAGACATGCTAATCCCTGCAGTTGTGGCAGGCAGGCGTGGAGGAGATAGATTGGAGGTCAGTGTGAGCAGGTGTGCGCATGCCGTCAGGCCCTGCCAGGAGACTGCAATCAGAGAGGGTTTGGAGAGTAAGCAGCTGCTGGTTTTTGGGGGGGTATAAGAGGGAATCATTTGGAGGAGATTGCTTATCCACTCCTGCCATCTATCTGTTATGATAGGATGGAATTGAGAGGCTGCTGAGATTGGCGAATAAATATCCAGTATTTATTGAACATTTATTCAATCACAGAATCAACAGAACACAAATGGGGCACACAACACAACATACAAGCACATATAAGAATCAGAAATCATTACTCACATCTCTGAAAAGGTCATAAAATGTGTTGAAATCCATGCAACTGAATGAGAGTCATGATGTCCCTTGAAGTTCATTCATTTTATGTTGCAAAGTAGTGGAAGGAGGTCTTCCTAGGTCCAGTACTTACTCATGGTCCTGTTCTGAAGAGCAGTTATTTCAAAGTTAAAACAAGAGGCAGGTCATAGGATACACTGAAAAACTCAAAAATGTGTGTGTAGTTCTTTTCTCGTTGCCAGTGAGGACCAGCCTATGTTTTATATACTGTAGTACACAGTCACAGTGGCGGATTGAGGTTGTTTGAGGGGCAGGGGTGAAAAAATAAAAAGGGAACCACACATATGTGGCGGGGCACCTGCGCACAGAAAGTCATGAAGACAGGGCACATCACCACGTTTTGTCCACTGGAAGGGCACCCGAGAGGGCCTGTAATCTTCTATCTTTTATCTATCCGAGGGGAATTCAAAAGGGCACTTTCACAGCGATTTTTCAACCATGGGGGCACCACTGGGAGCACTCACACCCCCCCACCGCAAATGTCTCTGCACTGGTGGACTGTGATGAATACAACAATGCAGGGCACAGACCAAAAATGCTTCACGTTTGAAGGTGAAATGAGCAGCATGACAATATAAGATTAATCCATAGCCAATGATGGTTGGTTGCACAATGATTTTCCTGTCCTCAAGAGAAAAACACACTTTAGTTTTGACATTAACAAGCATATTTATCTAAATGTAGAGATCTGTGGTCATTTTCATGCTGTTAAACATTAGTTGCTGAAACAAAGGCACTGAACAGAATTAGTCGATTAATGATAAATACTTGAAAACATTGGTTAATCATTTAGGTCATTTTAAAAGCCAAAAATAGTTGCTCTCTTTGCTGTTTTTTTCTCAATGTTTTTCTATTTTAGACAAGAAAAAAAACTATTTGAAAGCATCACCCTGGGCTCTGGGGAATTTCTGACATTTCAGAGACAACACAATCAAATTGAAAAAAAAAATTGAAAGAACAAATGTTAGATGCAGCCCTGTGAGGCACACAGAAATCTGTGTCGTTGCTTCAGGAGAAAGAAAATAGAGATAAAAATCACCACTGAGACTGTCAGATCAAAATGTTCTTTATTTTTTATTCTGGCATTCCTGCTGCAGCTCGACTTGATTCTTCTTCATCAGCGCTAGACAGGAGAATTAATGGCAGTGGGGTGTCGCAGGGGATGCTGAGAGGAGTATCCACCAATCCAAATCTCAGCCAGCTCCTTCAGATATCCTCCTACGAAGTGACCTTTGCCTTCTCCTCCAGCTGCTCCCTGGATAAAGCCCTCTGATCCCTGCGAGCTTATCAACAAAGTCTGCTGGGGTCCTCACTCTCTTTGTTGCACATGTAATCACACCGTATTGAATTGGAGAGCCATGGAGGTGAGAGTGGGAGAGGAGGATCGTCACACACCAGATCTCTTTTGGTGAGAGTGATGCGACTCTGCTGTAGAGGAGAGAATGGTTTCAGCTGGGGGGCTCCCTGCGTGAGCGGCCGCCTCAAATGGGACCCCTCGCCGCTCACCGCCTGGCCCTACTCCACCTCGGAGAGGCTTCAGAAAGGGAGTTCAGAATGACAGAAGTGTTTCATACTGGCACATTCAGTGGCTCGGACCAGATGGAGTCTTTGTTCTTTGCTCTCAAACACACACGGATGCACACACATACACGAATCGTGACACATGCAAATGCACACACACGCATGCATGCGCTCTTCCTCGCCACACAGCAGTGCAAAGCCAGGATCATGATGACAGGGGGTGGTGTGATTCTCTTGTCCTCTGTCGTGTTCACATTAGTCATATGCAAATCGGCATTGTGCACAGAGAATGACACAAATCCACCATGTCTAAATCCACAAAGCAGACTGGTGACGGCTATTAAGTTAACATGATTTATTAAGGTGCTTGACCCAGTTAGCGCATGCAGCCATTACATGGTGTTTGTTTCAGGTGTTTGGAGGAATGGACTCTGTCACAGCTGGAAACTTGGAGACATGAGGAAGATTAAAATGAAGGGGCGTTCATTAATGTTCACGTAGCTGTGTTTATTTTAGAACTGAAGGAAAGAAAGATGAAACTAAGTCTGAGTCTGACAAGAGAAATGTTCAGCCTCGTCTTCATAGTGTGACTTAATATTTTCATAATTTAATACTCTTTTCTTGGTCATTTTTTCTGTCTTGATCGTCGAGGAATTCTTCATGAGTTCTCTTCAACTTTGTACAACATGTCAAGTCTGATTGAACAAGAAGGCTCTTAAAGCCCCAGTGTGTGGGATTTAGTGATGACGTTACAGATTGTAACAAAAGAAATACCTCTCGTCTCTATGGTGGCCGCTAACAACGTGAATCCAGAGCCAGTGTTAGGTTTGTCTGTTCTAGGCTTCAGTAGAAATATGGCGGTGCAACACGGGGGAGGTGGAGGAAGATGTGCTTCCTCTGTAGATATAAAAAGCTCAATCAAAGGTAACGAACTATTCTTATTTTCAGGTAAATAGACACTAATGAAAAGAATATTATGAATATTAAATTCCATTTTTGCTAACAGATCCCCCAAAATCCCCCTTAAGGTCTACACAATGGACCTTTAAAGGTACACTATGCAGGATTTTCCTACAAAACAATGCATAGACTGTTTGCAGAGATGCTGCCCTCTGCCTGCATTTTCTTATTTCAAAGTATTTCGCTGTGCTGGGGACATTTCTGGGCTTCAGTTATTCTGGAGATGGATAGGATGTCACATACAGATGTGTTTTTGCGTTGATGCAGTGGCAGACTCAGGATGTTTGAGGGGCAGGGGCGAAAAAAATAAAAAGGGCACCAGCTGTGTGCTGCTGGTCAGGGCAGATGCCCTTCGATCACAAAATCTTCCTATAAAGTCAAAATGGCAAAGACTTTCTGACACGACTCCATTATCACATATTATCTGCTGTAACGAACATCTTAAATTAATTCACTTGTCAACAGTCCACCTTGATCAAAGCTTAGTTGTCTAATTTTTCCCACGGAGCAGTCATACTAGCTGTTGTTTCCAGACACATCTAACTCCTGATGATGGAGATCATGGATCTTGCATGTTTTCATACATCAGTAGATCAACTGATCAGCAAAATACTGACAATGAAATGTGTTGATAGACTTGTGTGGATTGCTTTCTTTGTTAACATTCTTTCTGACGACGAAGACATTTTAACCAAAGGAAATCTATGAAGGATTAGGATCAGGTTAATGGTGGTGTTGAAATGGAAAAGGAGGAAACAGGAAGGTTGAGAATGACGAGAAGCAGAAGGAGGAGATCACTGAGTCACTGAAGACAAATGGCGCTATACAGCTCAACATTTTGCCATTTTCCAACGTTCCAGATGGCATAAGGCCACCATCATCCCCGGCTAATTTAGGAACGAGAGTATTCAAACATTTCTGACAGGAAGCAGTCAGTGACCTTTAAGCTGGAAATGCTCGGCTGGTACCGCGTCCTCGCTGTCTTTTTTCATCAGATCTGGAGGTGCGGAGCACAGACACATCCTTCAGCTGAGGTGAGTATGAAATGCCAGTCTGTCAGCTCCTGTCTGCTCTTTGCTGTGCATTGTGGTATGAACAGCGAACTCTGCTGCAATCAGCTCATCTATCGATTCGAGTCAAAGTAACCTTCACTGCTGCAGGTTTGTTGGAACAAAAACAAACACATGGATTGAATGTCTTTGGGCATCAGCATCTAAAAAACAAAGTTACGTCTACTTCCTCTCTGAGTTTTCCTGAATTTTACCACTGACAACCGAATCCTTTCTACAAATGTGTGTGATGTTGAAATTATCGTGTTTACACTGTTTAAATCACTTAACAAATTGGGTTTGTCACACTTACTTCCAGAGGATTTAATGATGCATGCTGTAAACCTTTGATGACTAATAGCTGCCCAACCTCACTGAGCTGAAAACCCATGGTTTAAATAAATATCAGAAGTTTCTCTACATTATTCATCAGTGGCTGACCCAGGTCTACCTATGAATGGGAATAAAAGAGCATCAATCAGCTCCTCAGTTGGATATTACATCAATGCAAATCACATGACATTTCTCTTCTCCTGTCTGAGTAGAACTGACAAATCAGAGCATTCATGCATTAATATATGTATGGCTGAAGCTTTCATGTGAACCTTGACTGACACAAGCAGACATCTACCACTAATATGGTGTAAAAGATCCTATATCCTGTAAATGCACCTCGACAATTTATGCAGAAGATCGACACAGGGAGCGAGCATGGATGAGAGGAAGAGATCGAAAGTCATTGATTTCAATATAAAAACATGACACATGCAAAAATCTCATAAAAGGGAATAGGATTTTATTTTATTTGCTATATAATGGTATCAGGCACTGCACCACCCTAGGCAGAAATGTCATTTACAGTCTACCGCCATTAAATAATTCACATCCAACACTCCTATTCACTAGTGGTTAGTTGACGTGTGAGTGGTTTCTAGATGTGCTGATGAGAAAAAAAGCAAAAACTGTCCATGAGTGCAGTTGTGAGCCACGCTAATTCAGCTCAGAGTGCAGCTGCTGCTGACAATGAAAGATGAGTCAGTTCCGGTGATAACCACTGAACAGAACCCTAAAACACACCTGGAGCATCAACTCTTTGCGCTCTCGCCCACTAGTGGTGGTTAAGAATCTTTTAATGGCAATCTTCACTTTTCAGTCATCCAACAATTTTGTTTTCTGGTGCATAATGAGCATCGCAGCCTCATGAGGCCGCTAGTCTGACAAAAAAAGAAAAACTTTGACAGTAAACAGTGTTTTTTAAAGCTGCAACTCACCATTATTTCCATTGTTGATTAATCTTATTTTCCTGCTTAATCGATTAGTTGTATGGTGTTTAAAATGTGAGAAAATGGTGAAAAATATTCATCAGTGTTTCCCAAAATTCATTGACTAATTTTTTTTATGCCTAAACAAACTCAAAAAACAAACTCTCTTCATGACATGATAAACTGAATAAACAAACTGACCTTGAAGAACAACACAATTTCATACTGTTTTAATACCTTTCTAGCTTCAAACAGTGTTCTGGGGACATTATTTTCTTGAGAACAGCTTGTTTATTCAGATAGGGAGAAGATAAATATTTCTGAGTTTGTATTATAGCCTCATTAATATTGTAAATAATTAAAATTCTGAGTTTGAATTTCTTCTCCAAAACTGTATAGTGCCCATTTAATCTGTCAAATATTTTCTTAATTAATCAATTATTTGTTCACAAACTAAAGATATTCAGATTCCTGTCATGGAGGAGTAAAGAAACCAGAACATATTCATATTTAAGAAGCTGGAATCAAAGAATTTAGCCTTTTTTCCCTTTAAAAAAATACCCAAACCAATTCATCGATTATAAATGTAGTTGGTGATTAATTTCAGACAACTAATCGATTAATCGTTGCAGCTCTAGTCATGTTTTCTCTCACAGTGCATCTCAAATCGTAACAAAATCAACATTGAAGTCTTAGTACCATGATGGTTTACATGCACACAAACTATAACAAACAATTATACTAATAGTATTAAGATGGCAAATGTTTTCACAGAAAATAAATAGTTTACCAAGTCAGGTTGTGAGTGAAAACGCTGGCGTTTTAAGAGTACTTGCATATAGCACATGCGAAAAAAGTGCCCCAGTTTGATCTTTTCTGCTTATAATGACAAAATGAACCAATTAAACACTGACAGACACAACACTAATAAAGTTAATTATAATCTGCTGTTGAATCATGCCAAGAGGTTTAACTTGGGGCTTGGTTTAATCCATGAAATTCTCCTTTTGTAATTCATAATTTTGAAACGTCATCATTAATCATCATGTAAGACAAACGTAACATATCAGTCACTCTGGTGCTGTCAATAACATTGTTGAGTTGATAAAAATAGTGGCTTTGGTTGATTTGATTGTACTCTAATCTGCATTTATGTGGTTCCAACTGAATATCATCACTTCATCTTCTTCCTGCTACACTGGCCGTAGTGCATTAACAAAAAGTGGCTGATAGCAGGAGTATGTCAGTTCTACTTCTGTGTGACTGTCGGGCCTCATTAAGGTGCTTCCTCTCAGAACTTGCTGAGGGGTGGCAGCGCCCCTGCCTTCACCAGCACAGCTGAGAGCAGGTCTGCAGGTCCGGGTGGGTGAGGCACAGCAGTGGCTGAGGGGTCTCCATGCTTGTTGTCAGAGTTCATAGGTGTGGGAACCTTCCCTCTATTCAGCGTGGTCTTGCCAGGCACACTGCCCCCTCCTCCACCCAAACTGGTCTTGCTGTTCTCCGCCGTTGGGATGACAGTGCCCAGGTGGGGGTTGCCCACCACAGGAGTCCCAGTGGACTCCATGCTGCTTTGACAGCAGCACAGCAGCCGGAAGAATGCCGCTCTCATCTCCCTGCTGGACAGAGTGTATATCAGAGGGTTGAGGGCAGAGTTGAGCACAGCCAAGGCGATGAACCAGTCCACCTGGTAGAGCACGGGGCACTTATTTGGGCTACAACCCACATCCAGCAGCAGCAGGAGGAAGAGGGGGGTCCAGCACATGACAAACACTCCCAGAACGATCACCACTGTCCGCAGCAGGGTCAGCGAGCGCTCTGAAGGCCGGCTGCTCACCCTGCGGCCGCTAGAGGTCACCAGGCGGTAGATCCTGATGTAGAGAATGATGATGGCCACCAGCAGCGCGCTGAAGACACTGATGCAAAAGGCCACGTAACTCTTAGCGTAGAGCGGCAGCACTGTGGAGCAGGAGTCCATGTTTCCCAGGCAGTTCCAGCCCAGGCTGGGCAGGGCACTAAGCAGCACTGACACAAGCCAGCAGGCTGCCAGCAGCCCTAGAAGTCTTCCTCGACCTGCTGTCTCACACGGACGCAAGCGCACCATAGTCATGTGCCTCTCAATCCCAATGGCCAGGAGGCTGAACGTGGATGCGCTGAGGGCCACAAACATGCTCCCCTCTCTGGCCAGCCACTGCTTCGGCGTCAGGAAGAAGGTGTTGCGTCCTGAGGTGAAGATGTTCACCACGTAGGCCACACCGGCCAGCAGGTCTGACAACGCCAGGTTACCAATGAGGAAGTACATGCGGCTGTGGAAGCGCTTGTTTCTCCAGAGAGCGAGCAGGACCATGAGGTTCTCCAGGACAATCAGCACGCAGATGAAGAGCAGCACAGCCTTCTTACAGGCCCCGCTGCTGCGAGGCAGGTCCCACTTCCCTGTGTGGTTGTAGTGGCTGACGATGACAGGATTCATCCCTTCCTCCAGGATGTTCCCCATGACGCCTGCCTGCCCTTCCTGGCCTTCCTAGGTCACACAGCAGAGGGCGCCACAGCACTGGACACGGCACCTGGCAGGGTTACAGCTGGCATCTTAGAGCCCCTTCAGACCTGCCAATCAAATGATTATAGAGATAACTTTTACTTTGAAAAGCTATGCTTTAAAGGGGCACTTTAAAAAGAGAAATTCAAACTAATAATTCTGATATTTTCAATATTGATGGGGTACTAATGCAAACTCATAAGTTTTTCCATAACTGAATAAACAAGTTGTTCTCAGAGGAAAATAAGGTCCCCAGAACACTGTTCGAAGCTAGAAAAGTGGCAGGGTCCGCCAAATATAAGTATAGTATGAAAATGTGTTGTCCATTAAGGTCAGTTTGTTTAATCAGTCGAGAAAACGAAGAGGTCATTTATTTAGTTTTTTTTTTAATTAAGACATGAAAAACAGTCTTCTGATTAAAAGTTGTTCCCCAAAACTACACAGTGCCCCTTTAATATTACTTTATTTAACCAGAAGGTGCAGAAATCTCTCCCACAGAAGCGTCCTGCCAAGATAGCACTAGCACTCAGAAAACAAAAAAATATATATATAACACACCATGAAACACAGAATTATAAAGAAATCAATAAAATACAAAATAAAGAGGAACCTGTGGATAAAGAGAAGTTCTTTCTGAGTTTATTGCCCCCAGCATCTTGAACAAACAGCTGTGGCAGTTACTGCTGTTCGTAAATCCAGCGCCATAAATGTTAACTTCTGACTGAAAACACCTCCAATATAACTACTGTGCGCCAGTATTTACTGCTTGTAAATAAACCTCAATTAAAGGTGACAAAACAGTCTTGAAATGACCCTTTAGAGTGCATGTAATCCTTGAGGTTTGCTCAACAGGTTTTTCCCATAATGAAACCTAATTATGTTCATCCCTGATTAATACGCACCGTTAAAGAGATGACTAATAGGTTATTCTCTTCCTACTGCTCGCTCCTTCATGAAGTTGCTCAAAGTTAAATAAAGTTTGGTCGTTCAGTCTCTGCACAGCTCTCGGTTATTCTTCACCACAGCTACAGTAACTTATCTTACCTTTTGGAGCCACTGCTCTCATCTGGACATCCCGCTGGTGTGGTGAGATCTGCAGAACCTGGAAATGTTTCTCTCGTGCGTAACGACGCGCAAAAATATAAGATCACCAAAAAATTATCTTCGACGTGAAGTCAAAAGTCCATGTCTTGTCTCCCAAAACTCTTAAATGCCTTCCTCCTTACATCCACTCTGTGTTGTATCCTGGACTTTTCTCTCCACTCTGTGACTCTCTCCAGCTCTGGCCGTCCTGTTCTCACCCCTCCCACACGGCGGGGCGGTCTCTTCCCTCACCTCTCCATTTAGTCTTTACCATTAATTATGAGTCAGGAGGGAGGTCAAAGCCACGCGCCAGACGCTTAAATGCTGTGCAGATGTGTCACTTTATGTCTACAGTGCTTTTCAAACAAGCATTCATCGTGAGTTTGATGGATTTTGTTCCATTTCTAAGTGCAGTTTCATGAGTTTTGTTGGTGTTCTCCGTGAGCAGAGAGCACCTCATTTCTGTCATTGAACTGCTGTGCTTAAACTTGTCCTGTCAAATGTGTTTTTTTAAAAGTTACCTCAATAAAGAACTGCTGCACTTACTTGTCCTAACAAGATTTTGGCCTCAAGGTCGACTGTATAGTCGACTGCTTTGAACTACTGCTCTGCATGTGTCACCTTCATTTTGATCGGTGAGAATATTGGAGGGTTCTCAACCAACCCTGCCTCTACCTCCACACTCCCCCTCCTCCTCCTTCATTTTGTTGGAGCGCAGAAAGCCAAATCTTGCGTTCCAAAGCTTTCCAAAAGAACACAAACTGATGTGTGTTTATTTGGCTTCCTGTGGAATTTATCCCCTCCGCTGACAGGGCAATAAATTGTAACTCATTTTATGTCTGTGATTTGATGAGTCATTGTTTTGTTCAAATAAAAGATGACTGGGTCCCTTTGCCCCTTCAGAGTGTGAGATAGGTCAGACCTCTCTAATTGGAAGGGATGGGAAGCGAAGAGTCAAACTTTCCTTCAGTTGTTCTGAAGAAAATGTGTCACAGATGAGCAATGTTGGACTGGTTATTTCCAGAATGTAATGTATTACATAACACTAGTGATTTTCATTTATATTCTTTTGACAACTGGCGTCACGAACACTATCAACTGGTAAGTGCAAATATTTTTGCCTTTGCCATGTCTGTGTTTGACGCGATCATAAAGAAACTGTATTTCGGCTACAAACATCTAAAAGTCTGACTAGAGTCAGAGCCAAGGATTTTTCTGTCTCTCTTGCTTACCACGCCGGCAGATTTCTTCTTTGGTTCATTTCGTCAAATGATCTAAACGACTGAATTGTGCAGAATCTAACCGATCTAACCATGTACAACATGCCCATATTGACAAAAGTTTCAACATTCATAACATTATGAGCCGCTTTGAACAAGTTTAAACTGTCGCTGGTGACCCAGTGGGTGTGACCAGGATGAAATACATCTTAATTTCAGGTGGTAACACGTTACTGGACAAACACGTTCAATTACTGCTGAAAGTAATGTTACTGTAAGTTAAGTATGTAAACCTATTCTAGTAGTAACCCAAAATAAAATTATGAACCTGAAAATGAGCATATTTTTTCTCCTTTAAGAACAAGAGCCAGGGTTAAATGTGGCACACCTTCATGTCTTATCCCTGTTGATTCCAATCGGGACTTTCCTGCAACTTCCTGGTGCCGTGTGGTGAGAAGACAAGGGAGAAACCACGGCTGGATGTGGATGATGCTGAGGACTGTGCCCTCTTCACCTCTGTTAATCCCCCACTCGCACCAATAACCCCCTCCCCTCTGTGAGATGGCTCTGCATTGTGTTTAAAAAATAGTACGCACATTCCCATCAATTTCCCAAAAGCTGTTATTCCATCCACTGGATTGTGCAATGGGTGGAAACACAGGGCTCGGGGTTGTTACTTCTCACTGAGTGTTTACACTTTGCCTTTTATTAAAGTTTTCCCACATGATGGTCGTGCCATGGTTTCACATTCAGTCTGAGAAGATTCAGGAAGACAGAGAGAGAGAGAGAGAGAGAGAGAGAGAGAGAGGCGAAGTCAAAAGAAATCTGAGCATGAGTGGAACATAAGCAGAGAGAAAGCTTCAGAGAACAGGAAAAATGGCAGGGGAGTCGGGGGCAAGGATGCTTGATGCTTGGCGGGGTCTTCAGGTTAATTTATTAATCAATATTTTGCCCACATGGATTGAAAATAAATCTACATGTCTGTGTCGAAAATAAAACCACACTAACCACTTACTGGCTGTTCTTGAGTGTTTTATGTGATCCTCAGCAGATGGAGTTGCCCAGTTCCATTAGAAGTCGGTTTGTGGTGAGATTGTTTTGACTTCCAAGGCCAAAAAATTTACTTTGTTTTGGCTCAAGTCTGTTTTGATTAGTTTGTACCTTGCTGGTTAATGCTAGAGGGCAGGGAAGACGAAAATTCTGATGAATATAGCAAGATACCATCTGAAGATAATTAGATTTTAATATTGATACGGCCCAGAGTAGCTCAATAAAAAGGTGATGCCAATGTGCGTTTTTGTGAAATTGTCTCTAAAATAGCACAGAATCAACTTTAGTTATAAGGAGGCTTCAGAGTTTTCTTTTCGTCTTTTCTCTTTGCTGATGTCTGCTTTGTTTTTCAAACTGTCCGTCTTCTTTTGTGTTTGTTTTTGCTGGATCTAATGGGCTAAAATTAGATATAACAGGCCAGAAATTGAGACTGTGATGGATGACAGTACAGGCTAACAGAGACTGATGACGTAACAAATGTTGATAAAAAGGCAAGGAGATGGAAAGAGACAAGAAAGGGAGACTTTCTTGAAACTTTGGAGACTAAGGAGCAGCAGAGCTGACAGTTTCCCCTTACTTTCTCTCTTTCTCTCAGTCCCTCTTGTATCACTGATTGTGAGAGGTTACAGGCAGCCTGGCCCTCTTGCACATGTCAGCCCAGCAGGCATAGCAGATTAATGAATGACCCCCAGAGCTGTTGACTTTACCCTGAGCAGCAAGGGATGTACAGACGCTCTGACAACCCATTTATAACCATATGAAAACACCTCAAAGGCCTTGGCTCAGTGTTGTTGCAAGCATGGATACTGGCTTCCTGGATGTTTGGTGTTGTGGTGGAAAGAGGAAACGTAGCTACAGGTCACCAGATCATGAAAAAAAAAAAAAACTGTCCTTGTTGCCAAGTCCTGCACAAGTTTGTATAACGGAGATGATGCTGCGTGCGTGTTTCTGCGTCTTTGTGTGTGTGGCCGCCGTGTGTGTTTAAGTGTGCAGCAGCGCTGTGAGTCAGGGCACACTGACGTAGGCTCGGATGGTGAGTTAAATGTTTGGGAATGTAAAATGCAGTGGGAACGAAGCAGGAACAGCGGTGGTGGAAAAGGAAGGCCTCTCAGGCCGTCACCCCCCTGCCCTCCACTCATGTAGTTTACCCACACCCACAAACAGATTTAATGCATGAATTATACAAGAATGTGCACCAAGTGCCGACAGTATAACATTTTAATATGACATAGACGTACATATAGTATATACATTTTATGCAAGTTCACAGCTTTTGGCAAGTTGTGAACAGCCATACAGGGTTTTAACAGTGCAGTTTAATATTATTTACGAAGGAGAGCGATTTGTTTTTATTTGTTGTGTCAGAGATGTTTATTTGTTTTTCAGGAGAAAATTGCTAAATGTATGCCTGGTGGTATCAACAACAGTGAATGTGAAGAGCGTCCATGTGTACATAGAATAATTCATATTCTCGACTGGATTTTTAAGCTCCTTTTGAATAAATAGGGCAAGATTTTGTGATATGTTTGACTGCTAATTGTGCCACTGATTTCTCTGTCATTATATGTTTGTGAACCAACACTCATTACATACACTAACACATTTATCATGCATTACCAGCTTACAGTAAATCATTAATGATGCTTGCATTATTACATTAACATGTAACTAGGCTGACTCATGTAAATCTATTATCACAGTTAGACAGAAAGGACCCAAACACAGGCAGCTGGTATAACAAAAGGCAAACTTTAATGAGATGATTGTCCAAAATCCATGAATTCAAAACCCAAAAGTGCAAACAATAAAAAGGCAGGCAATTTTTTTTTTTTTTTTTAATTACTGGCAACAAAAGGCAAATGAAAATACAAAAACTGAGGACAAACCAGAAAACCACAGGGAACAAATCAGGAACACAGGGAACACACAAGGACCTGGGAACAGGCGCATGAGACACATGACGTGAGGATGAAAATAGACAAACCAACAAAAAGTGAGGGAACAACAACAGACTTAAATACAAACTAAACGTATGCTTTGTCCACACTGGCTGCTTGTGTTCAGCATGGTGGCTGAGTTGCTGAGTTGCAGCTCAGTTCACATAGGCAGCATTGCTGCTGCAGCGCGGCTCCTGCCTGCCCTATCTGTTTGCATGGACTTTGCCTTTGATAATTAGCAATAAATATGATGCTGTGATTTTCCTTTACCCCTGTTGAAGGAGCGAGAGAGCGGGAGGGGGAAAGAGAGGGAGGGAGGGAGAGAAAGAAAAAGAGAGTGCATAGGAATAAAACTGCTCTTCTTCTGTTGTGTTCAAGTCTTACTTTTCTTTTCTTTTCTATGGCAGTTTGGAAATAACAATCTGGATAGAGGTCTGTTCACAGCCTAACTGTCAACCCAATTTCTTGACATTCTGTTGATAATTTTCACTAATTTTTTAATGTTCTCAACTAAAATTCCTACGTATCGCACCTTTAATGTGTTAATTAGATAACATGCTAACTGTGCAGACAGACAAAATGGAAAAAAAAACATTCATGACAAGAGTTAATAAATTCCTCTCACTGCACTTTCAGCACTTTCAGTATGTGCTGGTGTTAAACAGGAAATAATTTGAAACAAAATTTGCATGGAAACCTGTTTTTAACCCTTTAGCATGAAATTTATAAAAAGTTATAGGCTGTGTTATTCCCTACCTTGACAGCATGGCATCGTTGGACTGATTTTCTGCACTAATCCTTGGAATTGCAGACACTTTTTAAAAAGTTTGGGTCTCCAATAGGTTTGCCGAAGCCTCTGATGTCTTAAGGTTAGTATAGAATTGTTTGAACTGGTCGTTTATGATTTATGCATGAGCAGAAATGAAGCCCTGTGGTGTACAGATTTCTGGAATGATACGACTAGCAGCAGTTTGTCTGAGGTGACAGGACTACAAATCTAGTGTTAAGCACAGGTTTGCTTTGTCTTTCATGAAAGTCTTACAGTTTGTTTGGTGGGGCGATTATTGGATTCTGTTTGTAATAGAATTATTTCCGTAAAATTCAGGGTTGGCATATTTTTTGTCTAGCACTCGTGTCTGAGAGATAAGTCAGCGAGGCGTCTGATAAGCTGCATATGAAATGATCTGCCCCCTGAGGAAGGCTTTAAGCGGTTCCCAGATGGCAGCGTGTGACACCTGGTGTGCTGCGGATTTCCAAGAAAGTGTCAATATGCACTGAGATAAAATTTTGGAATGTATTACGAGATGGTAATAATGGCTCAAAACGTCAGGAACACTGAGGTGTGATACTGTCAAGAAACCACATCTCATTGTACAGGACGAAAATCGTAAATCACTATGAACAATGAACAAGTGAAAAAATATACTCTTATTATTATTGAGTATCGCTTGGTGGCAGGGTTGAGATTTCTCCAGGGGTCTAAAAATGATATACAGTGGCAGATTTTATTGCTTTGAGGCTTTTTAGATCCATCCATATTTGGCTAAAATCACCAAAAATTAGATGATACGTATGACAAGAGAGAGGAACTACACGTCATTTGGGACATCGTTATTAGCTGGAACTACTTGAGCTCCAAATAATTTCCCCACAATTTCCCAACAAAACCTCAAAACCCCCAAGGATTTCAATTGTGTAAAAACCCTTCGCTTTACTGGAATGATGCACGTTCGTCATATTCCAGCCTTTGCATCATTTTCAGCCAGAAGAAGGAGCGTTAGACGTATTCATGTATTAAGTAATATGAATGTCAAAGGGTAACTAACATGGAAGGAAGAAAGAAAACGGGGGAAGAAGTAAACAATGTGTCATCCATTGCGTGTGTGAAACCAAGAAAAGAGCCCTGGGTTCTGGGACCTACCAACCGTTGAGAGATCACACCAGTGCTCCTAACATAAACACAAAGTTGCATAGTAGTAACCACCAAACCACGTAATAAACACAGCAGAAAAACAATGGTTACATAACATGGAAGGCACACCTGCTCCAGTAATGAATGGTGAAATGGGTTTTTTCCTTATTTTTTTTCCTCTCCCCTTTCTTGTCCTTTTCCTTCCCCTTTCTCTTTTCCTGTCACAAAGAACACACAGAGCGCTAGGCTTTTCAGAACAGAACTGGTATAACTGCATAATGAATGAGCAGAATTTACATTTTAAAACAGAGGTATGTCAGCAAAAAGGGAACAGGTTGGAATATAGTAATTATGAAATAAGAAAATTGGATACTTGGGGATTCACCTAGTTTTGTGAGCACTCAGTTTGGTATTTGTCTGGGCCTCCTCCAGTGTGGAGTTTTTCCCACATTGTTTAACTGATTCTAAGGTTTCCACACCGCACCACTCTCTTCTGCAAAGTTGTTATCTGACATCATAGATTGCGTGCGAGGCAGCTGGATTTGGGAGATTACGTGATCTTGTCGATCCATCTTGCCAGGCTTCGACCTATGTGCTCATGGTAGAACACATTGGTTGATCCAATCACCAACCTTACAGGAACTACTGGCAGCTACGGGCGTGGTTTAGGTGTGATGCGTGGACGTATAACCAGAACTGGATACAGTGTCAGCGGCAAAAAGTACAATTTTCTGAGTATGGTAATATCTGGATATTTCCTTATTATGGGGCTCATAGTGAGACTTCTGCCAGTCGAGCCGGCTTCCTTCCTGTTCAGTCCTGACTAACTAAAATGAGGATAAAATGATTTAATTCTGCGACTTTCCAAATGCTGTCAGCCCTCATTGCTCAAATTAAGATAGTGTGAAACGAATCATTTTGTGGGGGGTTGTGACAAGAAATGTATCTTGTATTTTACAGCCGCTTCTTCATCATGTAAGCTTCTGGGAAATAAAAGTTTTTTGGGCCCATTCGTCACACAACGTTGTAATTACATTGTTCAGCCACTATGTAAAATTGGCTTTAAAGCCTGGCACACGGGGGCTTCGTTTGAAAACAACGATGGCGGCTCCTTAAGAGGTTAGCGTAGCTGCTGCTATAGCATCAGTTATATCACAACTGGAGAGTATGTTTCATTGAAAGAGTACCAAAAAAATCTCTCCACTGGCTACCAGTGAGCTACAGTATTGAATTACTTAAACTTTTGAGTACTTATTGTCATTTCCACTTTACGGCATCATCCCAGACTATAACAGTGACCTCCTCACAGTTTATCTTCCTATAGATCAGCCCCAGACTCTGGAATTGTAGATTTGATTTGCATTGTATTGCATTTTTAATGAAATGTGTTATATGTACAAAGCTATAATCTCAGCAGTATATCACAACAAAAGAAACAGCCAACTAAACCAAACCCAATTAAGTTTAGATTGCTGCAACATTTTCTGTATCTCGAGGACCATCACATATTTTCTTGTTTGTTATACGAGGTATGTCTCTGTAGGAGGTCGTGAGTGGAGCTCTGTGGGCTGATAGTGTATCTGGGGCGATGGTTCTGCTGGTGGGTTATCAGTGGAGGTCTGAGGTCTGCAAGGGCACAAGGTGACTGCTTGTCTGAGAAACAGCCTCGCTGGTTCTTTTAGATAACCTTTTTTTTTTTTATCTGCAGCCAGCTCAAAATAACAACATCAAAGGATACACAGATGGAGGACAGATGGATGCACAATGCACACTTTTAATTTTTGATGTGAAAAAAAAAGTATAAGACTGTCGTTCAATGTCTCTCTCTTACAGAGATACCTGTGAGAAGATAAGCAGCTGCAAACAGGAAGATGAAAAGATGACATTTCATTCTGGCTGTGAGCAGTTGTCAGGAGGGAGGAGAAGAGAGGAATTATCAGCAAGGAAGAGGAAGAAGTTGACATCTTTATTCTGACTGAACGAAGGTTCAGCAGTCCTGTCTGGTTTCTCAGCTTCAGCCTTTTGACGATGTAATTAGGATTATTAGAATTAGAAAGCAGAATCAGGAGGGTTGCCTTGTTCACAATATTTATGTAACACGGCTGATGAATTTCAAATACCACAATCTAGGACTTTCAAGAAAATGAATTGCTCCATATCTGAACCCTTCATCGTGGCTCCCTCATCTTTAAAATGTCACCATGTCTGTTCTCACACAATCACTCTAGAACTTTCTAACACGAGATCTTTAAGCTGTTATTTATTTTCTTTACAATAAGGGACCTTAAACACAAAATAGACTTCAAGCCGTTGCCTTGCCAAAATATGTTAAAAATAACTTTGACCTCCGTCGTGTAAACAGTCATGCCCGATTTTCTCAGAACTGCTTCTCTGATGTGTGGGAACGCTTGTGTAATTCCTCTGTGTGTGTGTGTGTGTGTGTGTGTGTGTGTGTGTGTGTGTGTGTGTGTGTGTGTGTGTGTGTGTGTGTGTGTGTGTGTGTGTGTGCAAGACAAATGACTTTCTAAGGAAACATTTTTTGACTGTGGGCATAGTGCATGTCTATGCTCGTTCCCTTGTGTGTGTATGTGTTTGTGTTTTTACCTCACCTTCACACCATTTATTAACTTTCTATTCCACACACACATGAAGAGGTTGAGCAGAAAACGTGCATCCTTTACATGCAGGAATCATGCATCCTATTTTGGGAGGTTTGTATATCTTGGCTGGCTGTGCTTTGTCTGTCTGCTGCTCCATAAGAAAGGGTCAAAGGTACATTTCCCTCGAGACGTGGACTAATGGTCACGCAGTCCAGTGTGTTCACTCCATGTTCACTTACCCCCAATCACACACCATCCGCCAAACCACATCCCCACCGATCTCTTGAAAGACCTCCGCCTTGCCCCTGCTCCAACCCCACACCCTCAGCTCTCCAAAGAAAAATGCAGCAGGAGCCTGAGAACGAAGTCACCCACTGACAGAAACAGACCAGACTCCGTCTCCAAATACCATCAGTACAGATTTAGAATCACTTTAACCTTTCAGAGACAAGCTCATGCATTTTTTTCTTCCGTAGTCACTTGAGAGCACAAAGTCACCCACTTTTACTATATATACACATGGTGCAAGGACAACAGGATGTCTGTCACGTTCTCCCCCTTCTGTGTTTTCTCTCCTCCTCTTCCCTGCTCTCCCCTCTCAGGTGCTCCTAATCAGGTGATTAGGCCCTGCCCCATATTGAAGGGGGGTTGGAGGAGAAGGACCTCACTTCCACAAACCAAGTAGTTGTAATTGTTTTGGAGTGTTTCTGTTTTGTTTGTATTTTTCCTTCTTTAGAGCTTAGACATCTGTTTCTATGTAGTTTTCTTAGTTTAGGGAGGGAAGTTCTGGGTCCTACGGCTGGCACAGACTTTGGTTCATTTTGGAAGTGTTTGTAAATAAAAAAGATTTCTTCATGCTCTTGGGTATGGTGTCCTCTTTATATGTTGCTGGTCACAAGGTACAATCAACTTTGTGTTTTGTTGTGGCTGTAACACCTCACAAAAGCAACAAACACAAATTTTGCAAATTCTTTTTAACTAATATTCAGTTGAACACAGTGGAAAGACGAGATGAAACTGATCAATTTTGTGGGTTTTTTTGTTTTAAATCTGCACTCATTCACTTTGAATTGGATGCATTCTGGTTTTTATTTATGTTTTACAACTTTACAACTACAACTACAAGAGTTGGGAATCATACGGCATAAAAATGTTTACATGTCTAATAATTCCTGCCAATGCTTATTCCCAGATAAACAACTATACAAAGGTTACGTATGCTAACTTTGACCAGAGGCATTTCTGGAAACAAACTTAGTCAACTCCTTGCCAAGAGTCAGATGAGTTGAAACTGCTCTTGTCTGTCAAGTTTTTGTGCCAGGCCTCAACATGTCATTTGAAAATTGTGGTTTTCATGAACAAGATATAATGATTCAGTGAGCAATTAGTTAAATTGAGTAATTAGCAAGCTTTACAGCTGCTGGTATGTGGAATTTGTGACCTTTAGACAGAGACAGGCTAGCTGTGTGTTCCTGTTTCCAGATTTGGTGCTAAGCTAAGCTACATGGCTGCTGGCTGTAGCTTTATATTTATCTACATGAGAGCGGTATTGATCCTCTTATCTAATTCGTGGCAAAAAAAGCAAAAAAACATATTTCCCAAAGCATTAACAACATCATGAGGAATGTGTAATCATAGTGAAATGTTTTTGGATAAACACAATGAAACCTTTTAATATTCCATGCTGACAAAGAGAGTATGTAGGCATATCGGTCGTGCATTTGAAGAGGTATTTTCCCAGCATGTGACCCGGCCATAGTGGCTGTGTGAAATGAATGGTGTATGTTTGTGAATGAATTACTGTGTGAATGGCGATCAGTCACAGCTGGGCTAACAGCCTCTGTCGCTGACAGTGGGCTCTGTGGCCTGTGTGACGCGGCGATGCTTCACATAAAGAAACGCTCGATAGAGATCTGCAGAGGTAGTAAAGGCTGCCACGGTGACCGCTCAACCAGCAACAACAATAAGACAGGCTGGCCATCGGGCATGGCCATCCTAAAGCTCCCTGGCTCCAGGGACACGCTGGACAAAATAAAGGCTAAAAACACACACTTCACATCTCATTACACAGGGCCACTGTGACAGCTGACTGAGGGCCCGAAACAGGTCAACTCCACCAAGTTAACCCAATACAATGTACATGAATGAGTTTAAAAAGGTAGAAGTGCACGAAGTAAAGCTATAATATATATAGGTTTTCTAATCAAGGTCTGTATCACACCTCTTGTCTCCAAAGCCAGATGTTTTATCATCCATCATATCCGTCAGCATAATACATTTCCTGTAGGTCTATGTTCAGAACAGATTGTACATAATAGCATTGTTGTACAAACACTAATCTACTCAAGTACTGAACTTAATTCACTTTTGAGATACTTGTACTCTAATTGAACATTTCATTGACAGACTTAAACCTTATACATCATCAGATCTGGTAGTATTGTTCTTCACTCCATTTGTTGCATAGTTGTATTAACTTTGCAGATAAATGTCGCACATACAAAATGATGATCCTCTCAAATATAATATTTAAAGTTCAATTTACTTCACCCTCACCTAATATACAGTGGCAGAAGATGTATTCCACCACACAGTAAAAATATTCTGTTCCTGGTAAAGGTTTAATTAGCAAATTGTAATTACAGTATCAAAAATAAATGTACACATTATGCCAAAGAGGAACCATCTCTAATTGTCATGTTGTTATATATAAAAGTATATTGTTGGATTGTTGTTACTAAAGAATTAACATGAGCAGCATTTTATTGTAGTTGGGTGTGGTTGATCGGCAATGGTGAGTGTTATAAAGAGCGCAACTCCCATGATTTCACACCACTTTACTTCCTTATCAGACTCTGTTTTGTCATTGTTTTGATTGAAAGATCCCTTGAAAGTACATACTGTGAAGGAGGAATCTGAATACATCTTTAATCCCATTAAAGTGCACTCTCTGTCACTGATGGCATCCCATGATCAATATAATAGTTTCTGATACTGCCACACAGTGCAGTCTTGACTGTGACGAGAGTTCCTATTATGGAATTATTATCTGCACCACAGCACACAGCGGTAATTAATCCTCTTTTCAAACACTGTACACAGCGTTTTGGAGTGGTTCTGGGCATCTGCGGGGCATATGTCTCTGCAGTTTATCTGTGGACTGTGTGAAGAGACACACACATCCTCACTCACATAAACTGACACACACACACACACACACAATGGAGCCCCTGGCCTGCAGTGCTGCGGTCCACTTGTGTTTATAAGTCCAACACATGATGGTCCTGCACATTGTTGAGATCACAGCAGTCTCCTCCACCTCTGAGCCAGCCAAACGAGTCATCCCACATCTGTCCTCCTGTCCCTGTCAGTTTGTTGCGGGAGCTTTGGTGGTTGGTGCAGAGCAGCCGGAGGGGGTCCAACAACAGCATGCTTCAACGGTTGACGAGAAAGGTTGACTGTGATGACCATGGGTTGTTTATTGATGGAGTGTGAAGTGAACAAGGGATAGGGGAGAGGGTGGAAGAGGTGGACGGGGGCTACACGGAGGGAATGTGGTGTGAAAATAAACGAAGAGGGCTACAAACAGTGCGGCCAACAATGGTGTGTCAGATCCAGGTCTGTGTAAGGTTTATGTGCCCTGTCTGTGAATCGTCTTTTCCGACAGTTTGGCCTTTGGGTTGGACCGCCACAAACCCAGTATCTCCACAATCATCTTTCCGACTGAGCTAAAGTGAACATATGCACACACACAACTGCTACAACCTTGCCCTAGCCTTGGACCTCTGCACTGTGTTCCCTAGAGTCGAAACCAAAACAATCAAACCACTAACACAGGAAAGTGAACATATGCGTCCAACACATCCATCACCTACATGCCTGAAAACTATTCCGACACACACACATTTCTTAAACACAGTCCAGTTCTAGATATTATCTTTGAAATGCAGGAAAATTAGATCTTATCTTGTGTATTTTTGCTTCACCCTGCTTCAATGTGACATTCACCAGCAGTGTCTGGCTCTACATCACCAGGATAAAGTCTTACGAAGATGGAGTGAATAAAAACATATCGAAACTTGTATTTCCAAAGAGTTTCGTGCTCGCTGGCCTTAATGTTTTCTCTTCAGCTCTCGCTCTGATGGATTGTTTTCCATGGATGCGGACCAAAAGATAAAGACGTGATCTCTCAGCGGACTGCCAACTCTAGAGAGACCGTCATCGTGAAGGCACTTGCTCATTTGGCATTTCTTCTGCCTTGGAAAGTTTCAGTTCAGATATAGCTGTAGAGAGTTGCAAGAGAAACAGTCTTTGTGGAAAATGACCACACTATTACTGATGAGTATTACAGTGGAGAGATGTGCAGCTTCAGGAGGATTTGTGTGAATGAATGTTAAACTTAAAGCCTGGCACAGTAATGAAGGATTTTTTAATTCAAAAACATGATTTGGTTTGTTATCTTTTTATTGTGAACCCAACTGACCATTGTCACACGGCAGCCATTTTCCTCTGGCGTGATGTTCCAGGTTGCGAGTCATATCAATTCAGTGAAAAGTTGTTATCATTTTGCCACTTGCCGATTGGTCAGCAACTGAAAAAACAATAGATAGTGAATTTCTGGAGCATTCTGGGACATATTTCAAGGAAAAACAACAAGTTTTGATACCCCATTAGTTACCGTCAGCATTCAATCACTTTCTAGCTAACATTACTGTTTGATTACATCTAGTGCATTTCTCTTCCAGGCTTAAATAAATGTGTCCAAGTTGTTTTTTAGATTCCCTACGTTTATAGGACTTGGAGCACAGCAGTACAACATTTTAACTCCCCACTCTGACTGTGAGGGAAGTGAGCGCTGTGTGAATATGGTCTCATGAATGCGAAATGAAACGAGTCAGTAGGAAACCAAATCATATAAACTTAAGTGTTAAGTTCACATGATTTATACGATTCATAACAGTGAAAACCACTGATCATTGAATTGTGATGTAATATTTCAAACAGGCCGTATCCACTCTCAGCCCATATGATGGTGTGTAGGTAAAAGGGGGCTGGTTATACTCGTAGGTGAACGTTGGATGTAAACAATAGCCTGGTTGTGCGCTGTATGTATGGCACATGTGTGTACACACAGCAGTGAGTCCTGGGTGTGAAAGGCCTATGTGTCCGGGCATCGGTGACTTAATGACACCACTTACTGGCCAAATTCACACTCAGGTTCTTGTGCACATTTGAAAAAAGCAACATGCGAGGAAATCCTACCAACAGAGAATCGGTTGTGTAAGTCAGATCGGAGGGCCACACTTTTAGGGTTCGTGTTTGACCTCCTTTGATGCTTCCTCTTGGTCAAAATAGAAATTCTGTTTATCCTTTTATCCGACAGACACCATTTGGCATGTTTTCACTTTGGCAACTTGAAAAGTGACACCTTTCAAAAACAGAATCTTATTCAACTCGGATTTGCCCTTGAGCTACTTATGAACTAAATTAGGGCCAGAAATGGTAAATGCAAGGAAAGGAGTGGTTTGGCCAGAGAGTCAGAAACGACTAAGAGCGATACTGGGGTTGGAGGGTGGAGAGAGACTAAAACAGGACAGGGCAGAGCCACATACACACATCTGTCCAGTTCTGTTTTTATATGAGCTCATTGCGTCTCACAGGAAATGCCCTCCACTGTTTCCATGAAAACTTCTTCTTCTATGGTAAAAGTCAAATAGACTATTAATAAAATCAGAACAGAACATAATCCACTTTGAGGAGATGACTGTGCATGTTTCCTGCTTTTACTCTTGACTATTCCCCAAATCTATTGTGGCACTGCAATCTGTGGTTTTCCCTTTAATTTATCAAATCATTCTCAGAGGAAAAACAAAAGGAATTCCAATCTTGTTCCACTCTCTGAGTCTTACCTCTCTTTCTATGACTGTAAAACACCAAATTGTCCTTAGATAACTCACACTTGTGCGACATTGTTTCGCCATGAAACAACTTGCACTCATGATTCAGATCCTGTGCTCTGCCAGGCATCTGATATTAACTGTGGTGAGTTCACACGCACAGCAACACAATACACGGAAACAAAAGTCTCCTGAGCCCCATGATATCACCTTTGAACATGAGCATCAGTGTAGGCTGAATTATTAGGCACCATAAAGCACTAGTTTCAGGCTTGGTTCCTCTTGTGTGACAATCAATGCATAAACACACCAGTTATTGTCTCCTGTAGAAAAGGAGTGTGACACTCAGAGAACTCATTCTTCATCAATTCATTGTCTCACAATACTATCCTGGTTCTGTATAACACTTGTGAGGCTGAGAAGCAATTTGAAAGGAAAGATGAAGCAGGGGACTTTACTGACTTGGCCCAGGGGCTGCCGGCTGCATGACCTCCTGTGTTTTGCTGTCTCTTGTGGTGTGTTGCTTTAGTGGGGAATCCGAATGGAAGCCCTAAATCCCAGTTAATCTGTCACAGCGCTGGGAGTACTGGCCACTCCATAGCCACGCTATCTGATCATCAGCTTTGCACTGGTCTGCTCCTGGCAGCCCCGCTGAGACACAAACATCCTGTTTAGAGAGGGGGTGGGATGGAGGGAGAAAGAGGAATAACAGTGTAAATCGTCTGTAAATGAGCAAGAAAGTGTGCTGACTGCAATGTCTGTGAAAATATACTTGTGGGCAGTCTGTTTTTAGACTTTTTTAGTCACCGCAGTGTTTGTTTTCTTATCATTACGCAACAAAATTCGGTCAATGCAGAAAATGCAAATGCTAGAGTGAGATGTAGTGAGTCATATTAGTATGCATGCAGAAACCTGAGAGCAAACGGAGCCGCCAGCAGACTGAAAATTAGTCTAATTATGACTCCACTGCACTTCTCGTAATCTCTTGTCCCATCTGAGCCAGACAGGCACAAGACACAAGCAGCACATATGGAAGCAGCACTGGAGTTCTCTCATCACCACAGCGTTACTTATAGCTTTACTGTTTTGACACTTGATTTGTTGTGTACGACTTGGCAAAGCCGTTAGTAGTAGATGTTGGGAAAGTGTTTGTTGCCATGTTGAAGTTTTTGAATTCCTGATTGAACTCATGCAGAGGACAGCATTGCCCCCTTGTGGAATGGTAGTTACAGAGGTGGAACATGTCATCATTTACAATTGTACATAAAATGCAGTGCAGACAAATAATCATGTAATTAAATGATAATGTTATTAAAAAAGAATTCATGACTGACTTTTGTCATGTATACTCCAGTATGTACTGTCTAATGGATGTGGGCTAGGGCTGTTCCTCAACTGCAGTTACTGGTGAAGGAAAAATAAAACAAGTGATATTAAAAGACCAGAAAGAACTTTAACATATGTAAAACAATAAAACATTTTTTAACCATGTTTCATGGCAAAAGTGGGCCGACTATAAGGTTTTATTTGGCCTCCAAGATGTTTCTAGAGAGAAAAATTTATTTTAAAAAAGTCTAATTAAAAAATATAACATGAATCACTGTTTATGCTGTTTTTTTATTTTGTGAAAATGCTCTTTAAATAAGTAGGATCCCTAATTATTGATTATTTTTCATAATCTTAGCATGACAAAAGTGACACATTAAAGAAACTTGGTACGGAAGCCCTGAGGGACTTAATACATTTAAGGAACTTATTTTCTCCTGTTCTTGAGTCATCAACACAGGAGAGAAAACAATTAAGATCAGACTTATAATAGATCACGATGTGCGTATGATCCCACTTGCTTTTGGCTTGTTGTCCACAGTTAAATTTCAATTTTGGCCCTCCAAGGGGTTAACGTCAATATCTTTGTAAAAGGCAGTACAATGTTCCACTTTTTTTTTCCTCTTAAAATTGTGATCTGGTCTCTTTGAAGACCTTTGAAGTTTACTCCTTCCTTGTAAATCATATTTATTCTGAAAATATGCATGGAGGACAAATTACAAATTAACTTAAACCCCAACCCCAAAGAAACCTATCTAACTTAGACAGAAATGTTTTCTAAAACTGTTTTCTAAAATTACAAAGGAAACTCTGGAAATAATAAACAAACAAGGCAAAGGCCTGTCGGTACGCTGTGTTATTCCACCAGCATGTTAAAGAATGTGTGAAGTTCACACTGGTGTACTTTGGCAAGGGATTCAAATTTGAATGTGAAGGTTTGTTTTTACAGCCACTGATTCAGAAAGTGTAAATGTTGCAGAGCTACAGTATGTGTTATCATCTACATGATCATGGGTGGCTCAGAAAACATGCGCTACAACATGACATGCACATGCACCGCCTGACTGCAGGATGACTTACTAAATTTTCCCACTCTCCTAACAGACTCATGACATTTTACAGTGTTTTTGGTATCTGCACACATGTATTTTACTTTTAAATTTTAAACACAATAAACAGCTGAGTTCATAGAGTTAAACAGTCCCGTTATTCTCATCATGGAGACGAGACAAAGGCACTCAAAACAAAACACATGCGTATGTGCTTAAAGGAGTTTAAACGTCATGTTGTCATCATGGGGGAGCTGTGGT
Organism: Pagrus major; assembly: GCF_040436345.1. Classification (NCBI taxonomy): domain Eukaryota; kingdom Metazoa; phylum Chordata; class Actinopteri; order Spariformes; family Sparidae; genus Pagrus; species Pagrus major. The sequence goes on from NC_133225.1 coordinate 14,490,144, forward strand.
GGTGAGTTCAAGCCCGCTGATGACCACGTGCTCTGTGTTCTAGTGTTGACCAGCCAGGCACCGAAAATGCACAATCACCCGCAGGAAGTAACCTGAGGAATGAGGAAATAACTTCTTCCTTCCATTCTTTTCAAATTAGTTGGTCAAATAAGGAACGACATTAGATGTTATGTTTCTAAAAGTTTGTCAATTATGATTTAGATGGTTTTGTATCAATGCTGCAGTGCCTCACAGTAATTAAAGCAACATTTAAATACATCAAATATCCCCATTTAGACCCCACATAGTTAGATGTGTCACAATCATCAACACAGGACTCTTTGACATGAATCATAATTCCATTAAATCTACAGTATGAATGAAAAGACATGAGGTTAGTCATAAACAGTGACAAAGTGTGTCACATGGTGATATGTCAGTGCTCTGTGGGACCACACGTTTTGGTGACATACGTATGGATGACATCTCAGTTTGTGGCCGACTCTTGTGACAGCTCAGTGGTTGCACATCAAAAGCTTCTACATCATTCACGTTCAAACAGAAACCCATTCAGTTGTCGTGTCATGAGGCAGAACCTTAACTCCAAATCCAACTCTTTGGTTTAAACTTGTAACGACAGTAGTTTTCTTCAGATTAGACTGATCATTTTTATGTTTTTACTTCTCATGGTTTCTATGGTTGTAACTCTTTTCTTTTGTGCTTTTTTCTTTTGTTATACAATTTATTGTTATTTTGATTGTTTGCAAGTTGTTCTATCTTGTTGTGCTATATATCATTGTGTCTTGCACAGTTTTCTATTTGTTTTGGGAGTGTTTGTTTAGGACCCCCTTGAAAACCAGGTGATACATCTCAAGGGGTTTAAATTTATGTCAGATTGTAAGCAGTAAATGTGGTTTGATTTGTGTGTGGGAGTGATCACCATACACACACACTCCTGCCAACCTGACCTCACAATGCATCACCACCATCATCACACACAAACACACATATCTCACCACAGAGTTATTTTTTGTTTGTTTGGTTTTGTGTGTATTGCATTTTGCTCTGAAGCGAACCCTGATGTGGGCTGAGGCCCGTCAGCTGACTGCTACCATGCAGCATCTGGCTGGGACATGTAGGAGTCACAGGTTAGCAAAGCTCTCAGCTGAGTCTCAGGGGAGGACAGGCCGAACCTGCTCCTGGGTCTGCCCCCAAGTCTCCATCCTAACTTCAGGCAGGGAAATAACTACAGCAGTGAAGAGGGGTCAAAGCAAATCAAAAGCATGCATATTAATGCGTAAGAGAACAGGATAAGTATTGTGCCCAGCATGTCCTTATCCACAATCTTTTTAACTTTATCTTAAAAGTCTGTTAGGCACTGGGTCAAAGTCATAATCCACAGACTGATCAATGGAGATAAATATGATTTAATGTGCTATTCATGGTTCTCACATCACACTGCACAGTAACAACCCACAGAAGAGAGAGAAAAGATAGGATCAAGCCTCTGAAAAGTAAGACTGAGAAAAAGACATTATAAGAAAACAAAAGTATCAGCCACTAAGCATAATCTCTTCACATCTGCTTCACATCTGCCTTTCATCACTGGGAACACAGGTAGTGATCCTTTCCACAGAGGGCTGTTATGGGTCATGGTTCAGTGCCCACTTCCCCATGATGCACTGCCAGTTCGTCTCTATCATCGCTGCATGATGAGCATGTCCATACTGCACCCTGTGGACTAAAGTCTTCATTGCACCTGTTTTACATTGCACTGTAATGATCCACGCTCACACACTTTCACAGTAAAACACAGTGACACAAAATCAACAGTTGCTATGGGAAATATTTTAGGCGTTACTTTCCATGAGGTAAGCTAGGCACTATATTCATATCATGTTATATTCATGTTACACTCATATCATCACACTCCAGTCTGTTTCATGCCTTACCGCTGATGCTGTGCGTTCTCCTTACCATTCTGTCTGTACACCCACTGCAGACAGACTCTGTATATGTGAAGAGCTCCATAATTAGACCTCTTACTTGCCTTAAGCCCTCATCAAAGGATGCCACACTGTGGTATCATGTCAGGAAAAATGATCAAAACGCCTCCACTTCCCAGGAGTATGCACACATACTCAGGTATACATCTTGTACATACTGTATGTGTGTTAGGGCAACTGCATTTGCATACGTTTCCTCCAGAATCTCAAGTTTCTCGTTTTACAATCATAAAGCAAAAACACTTTACAGATTCCTCCCTTTTACCCAGGTTTCTCGTTTAATTTCCCATTAACAATTCCAAACTTTGAGCTCACTCACACGTCATACGACACTGAAATGAAACCAAAGATGCTGTGTTTGGATTATGAGTGTTTCCCACTGACAACGTGAATTTAACCTACAGTTTTTAAATAACAACCTAACATTTACACAGCGTACTGTATAACAGGAGTTACCAAAAACAACTTTTTTTTACCAAAATCTTTTCACAGGCTTATTTTTTGCCTTTTCTCTCTTGACCTTGAAAATGGTACAAAATGGTTACTGCTTTATTTTTTTCTTCAAGCTCTCAAGCATAGCACACATTGTTCATCACTGGATGGAGTTCGCACAGATGGATCTGTTCACTTAAAAGTTCAGCTGTTATGATTTCATACAATGCACTTTGAGGACTTCTCATATGTGTTGTGAAATGGTTGAAGGACCTGGAAAAGGCTAGTTAGTCGACCTTGAGTTGGGATTGTTTTGTCAAACCGCTATTTCCAAGGTAATGAATTCATTTTAATGTTCAAAAAGAAGTCATGAAAACACAACAAAGGGCTTTCTTCATCACAACTGAGCAAACTAATGAAAACCATCGATGAAGGCTTCAGATAAAAGCTCAAGTGGACCTTGACTTGGGATAGACTTTTTTTTAAAGTATATTGTAATGTTAAAATGAATTAGACCACAGTATTTCTCAAAATGTCTGTACTGCTGCCCCATTTTTTCCCCCATTTTTGCCACACAGTTATTTTTTAGCTTTATTAGCAATTATATTACTGAATCCTGTGATTGTTTAATGGGAACCTGGTCAAAAAGCAGTGTCATTTATTTTTCAGCTCTCTTTCAAAGGGAGAGTTGCCTGCCCTTCTTTTCCAGGATTGTGTCCTCTTCCCTTGTGCAGCTAACGTTTATTTTATTTTATTGGTATCCCATATTTAACAAAATTACACTAGGGGTTTTAATAACAAGTGATCCATATATGCCTTCTCTCTTCCCTCTTAACTCAAAACACATAGTGCACACTATCAACAAAGCCTTAACAAAACATTCAACTGCTCTTTCTGTGAACAGCTTTTCTTCTTCACACAATACACACAGACAAAGTTACAGACCCTGAAGAAACAGGAGACACAACAAAGTGTCCTTGCTTGTATAACCCTCATAAAACCCTTTCACTGGGGGTGATTACCGAGTGTAGAGCACTCCCACTGACTGTTGATGAACACTTTATATACTGTTATCTACTGACACAGCCAGGTCCATGCATGTTCTCTTCCAGCTGTCTGATACAACGGCTGTAGAAAACATGAGATATTAGATATTCACATTCATTAAAGAGGCAGATACACATGTATATGTATGTGCTGTAGTTCAGTCTCCTGCTACACGATTGTGCACATTTGTCTCGTCATGTCTACGCTGTATATAAACAGGTCAGCAACTTCTTGTTATCCTGTCAGGTACACACAATGCTGTGTGGCTCTGAATTGATTTCCAGTAGGTTAACGTCTATTGTTCTGCTCAGTATATCCTGTTTATCCTTTAGTTGTTGTGCAATACTCCAACGACCAACTAACCAGCTACACCCATATCACTGAAGAATGAAAGACATTTAGACCAGCTCACCTCTAAATTGACCTATACCGCCCTACATATAGATACACTCATGGATACACACCCAAAGTTTCCTCGGCATTGCAATTCCTCTCATGACTTTCATTCCTGTAAAATTTCTATACACTAAAAGTAAAACCCAAAGCATGCAGCGGCATTCTCCCTACAAACAACATGTTTTGTTCTGTTTTCTCTGTGTGGTTTAGTCTTTTGTTGAACACAAACACAGGTCTTTTCTCTGAAATACCTTTTGACACACACTGTAGTGACTGAGGTGATGTTGACAGGTGGAAAGTTGGAAAGCATGATGTTAAAACTGATTTGCTTTACTAGAATACATTTTAGCCCGAGTGTTCACTTTCCGAATGAAGAATGATATAAGCGCTTGAGTACATTAAACACAAAAATGTACAATAAGCAAACACCCTCTAATGAGAAATGGGTGGATGTGAAGTTATTTTGTCAAGTGCATCCTTCGTTCATGCATAACAATTATCATTATTACTTTACCGGAATGCCAGGAGGCTTTAAATTCAAAAACATCGAGCTGAAGTATCTCCATGAATATTTCAACACTTTTCACTACTGGGAAAAGGGAGTGCTAAAAGCCTGTAGATATGATCCACAGGGAACCAAACTACTGCTTCTCTAAAATAATCCAGACGTAGACGAGCTAATGAAACCAGTGTGATGCCTTTACATCTTTCCTTTTTTTAAAATAATATACCGATCAGTTAACTTCATACATACATTAGTTAATTAAGTCATTGAAAAGGAGGACAAAACTCCAGAAATGAAGCTCTATACAATTAACTTTTTTATAAACAGGGAAACAAAATTACAAGGGGACGCCCCAACAAATGTTATAATTTATATAAGTGAGAGACTTCAGGTAACAATATGTAAAAAATAAATAACTAGCTTTTTAATTTTGTATTATATGTGCTTTTTCACATTATGTTTTTTCTTTGTTTTATTGGTTTATCTGTCATCTGAGGAGTGTGACTCATTTCAAAACTTAGAGGTGGAAAAAGTACTCAGATGTACTTAAAGGTGCAATATGTAAGAATTGGCTGCCTGTCGAATTCATACGCAGCGTATCACCAGGATAGCCATTAACTGTAGCTGCAGTTAGCTAGTTAGCTCAGTTAGCCGTTCATCTAGCTGTCTGGACTGGGAGCTCGGAGCACCAAGGGTATGTTGGTGTTTACACTGCTATATCTGGACCTTTGGACTGGGTCGGGTTGGTGCTAGCTGGTTAGCATGCTACCTTCAGTAGATACAATCTACTGCAACACAATACGTAGACATCATAACTTCATAACTGTTTTTTGTTTTCTGTTCATAATTTTAATTAATTTCTGAATGTTTTAACTAAAATTTTCATATATTCCAGCTTCAGGTAAACATAGCAACACCACCGTGTACAAATAGTCTTGCATGTAAATTTCTTACGTGAGCAAAAGAACAAAAGTATTAGTATCAAAAAACACCAAAAGCAAAAGTGCTCATAATGCAGAACGTTATCTTTCAGAATAATGGAATTTTATATTGCTTTAGTGTTTTCATCGCTTTGAAGAAGCACTATGAAGTTTTGGAGAAGAAGTTGAGATGTTTATTTTTCCATGACTGAATAAACAAGCGGTTCTCAAAGGAAAATAAGGTCCCAGAACACTGTTTGTAGATAGAAAGGTGGCAGGGTCTGCCACTATAAACAAAGTAACACAGTATGAAATTGTGTTGTCCTTTAAGGTCAGTTTCTTTATTCAGTTTATTCAGTCATGAAAACGAAGAGTGTGTTTATTTGGTTTAGGCATAAAAAAAATGTAAAAAAAAAAAAAAAAAAAAAAAAATCAATCAATGAAGATCTTTTTTCTTCTGATTAAAATTTCTTTCCTAAAACTACAAAGTGCACCTTTAACGTTGATGCTGATAAAGGTGGTTTAACTATATTATATAGGTTTGTATAGTTTATCTGCCGGGTAGCTTGTGAATTTCCCCCTTAGGAGTCCGTTTTAACCCATATATCTATAATTTTACATCATCATTTATTTGTTCATTGTTATTATTTGGATTAAACTCAATCTGCACACTAGTAACTAAAGTTGTCAAATAAATGTAGTGAAGTAAAACAATATTTGGAAATATTCGAGTAAAAACTCAAAAGTACAAAAGCAACTTCCCACCGCTGCCTCCATACTGTACACGGGACAGATGAAGTGAATCATCATCATATGATCTGTTTGGTTTGCGGTGGTTAAGTAAAGTCACGTGTTGGTCAACATACAGTATATCCTACATTAAGTGTGTGTTGGTGCTGTAAGCAGTGATGACAGATCCTTACAGTACATCTTTATCTGCTGTGACCATGTCCTGTCCCCTCCCTCATTCACATCCAGCATGAGCCTATAGACAACATGTGACATCTCACTTTAACTTGAATTTAGCGGCAACTTGTCGTTTGAACAAGCAGAATAAAGCCTATAAAACAAGTAGCCACGAGCATGTAGGTCTGGTAAATCTGTTGTTTATTTTTGTTTTAGATTCACGTATGATTTTCAAAAAATACATAAAGAGTTTAATTTTAGACTTGATACCGAAAGTGTGGGAGGGAACTTCATTAAAAAAGTATGTTGGAGGAGGAGGGGGATTCTCAATTCTCTAACGCCAGCTGTCGAGAGACACAAAAATAGCTTAATTACTTGGAAATAGTGAATGTAATAAGTGAGCACCTAACTGTGGCTGTGAATCGTTGCGGCAATAAACGGAGCTGTGCAGAGCAGCAGACCTACAACATCCGGGCAATACGCAGCTTGCGCAGAAACGGAATGGCGGAGGTAAGTGAGCGAAAACGAGGAATGTAATGAGGCGAATGATAGAGAAACCGGGCCGGATTTAACACTTGTGCCGCTCCGTGCCGTGCACACGGCTGTCGGCGGTGTCGCCGGCCGGTGAACGCCGGCTGAAAGAGGGCTACGTGGGGGCATTTTAACCGGGAAGCGAGGGGAGAAATGGAGAGGCTCTCCGGCAGCGTATCGCCTCTCTCCGCGTTCTTGGCTTTAAAGAGCCATTCCCCTCCGCCGTGATAGTAAAGCCGGAGAAACAATAGGGCAGCCCGGCGGGGTTTGACACGGTGGTGCTGAACTATTTCAGGTGCGCCCCGGCGACGAAGTGGATTGAGTGGGGAAAAAGTTGGGAGAGATGTCAAGACTCGGCGGCGGCAAACTCCGACCGTCTCTTTCGGACATGCTGAGAACTAGTTATTTCCTTCTTGTGCCACTCGTAGTGAGCCGGAGAGAGGAAGAGACGTTCAGCACCAAGTCACAGGAAAGCGCCCCTGGTCAGACAGACAGCGCCCAGTGGGTCAGGACACGCACGCCGTATTAATATTTAGGTTTCCACCGCACTTTTACAACTTTTCAACCAAGAAGAGGCGTCTTTGAAGAGTATTACCTAATTGATTGAGTGTTGGTCGTCTGTGTGAACCAGGGTGGGATTGTTTACACCATCCTGTAGTCTCTCCTGTAGCAGAGGTTTTTTTTCCACTTGTGGCCTCAACTTGCAGGGCTTCATCAAACACTGCACATCCCACTTTGAAGTCTTTGTCAAACCACAGGCTTATAGTGGAAAACGTAGCCTCGAACAACCTTGGATCACCTCATATGAAAAGCTACTACTGAAGCAAAACCAGCTGTCTCTAACTTACTTTAAAGAGTAAGAATATATAAGTTACAAAACCTGCCATGCCTAAATCACCACACTGGGTCGTAAAAGTTAAAAAGGGAGGTTTAAAAGTCAGCAGTCAGCTGATCTGTAATGGGATGAGCCAGGATCAGCCACTATTTGATCCCTCATGTTGTTTGTGTGTGTGCTTGTGCGCCACGGATGCACACAGGAATGTGCTGCCATGTTGTACTGCACCCCCACGCTGGTTTACGTGACCCTACATGACTGTTCTTCCAAATAATACTGTCTGTGTGTGTGTTTGTGTGTGCAGGTGGGTGTAAAGCCCCTGAAGATAAATGCGGAGGTTGTGGATGAGGTACAGCGATGAAGGCCCTCGGCAGGAGAAGCAGAAGTCTTAACAGGCCGTAGAGGAGCTGGAGGAGAACTTTCGCCCCATGAAGATGGCAGCGCAGTCCCACACTGTACGGTCCAGTTCAGCCATGAATGTATATGTTAAAGTTGGTTGCTGTGTGAGAGCTGTAGTCATCGATCATGAGAACTTAGCTGTAGGCTTTGCTGCGACACTTACATACTAATGGTCACAGTCTCCTCAGTCTTATTGTTTTAAGATTTCTTTAATGCAGAAACAATATTTGGATACAAACAGATAAAGCACCCTAAACAGATATAACTGGAATTAATTTCATGGGACTTTACAGTAAATATTTCCTGACAGTGCATCCAGTCATTAACAGAAAGCTCTGTGTCCGAGCCCTAAGTCAGACTCCTGTTGAGCTGCACTTACACACACAAAGACAGCTCAGACACTCCTCATTGTGTCGCAGTGTTTCCTCTCTGTCCGTTAGCATTTACATAATCGATTTAAACGGTTTTCTGCATATGAATTCAGAATCTATTGGAGATGGACAAACTTTCGGTATCTGAAGCGCTTTGGTTTCTGTTTGTGGTTTATGTGTAAAATTGTCCAATCATGTTTGACGCAGGCTTTGGTGTTAACATTACATTACATCAAAATGTAATCTCAGAACCCGTTGGTTATTGTCTGACAATGATTTAGCTTTCTATAGCTATAGGTATAGGTAAATTAAGAGTTGTCTCTCAACTCCAACTCAATCCTTGAACAGTGACCAGCACTTGGAAGAGGAAGTCTTGTCCCAGATATTCGTTATCCAGATTTCCACTGGTTACACTAGAATCCCAGAAACATTGGCCATTGCCCTCCAGAGGCGAAATCGTCGTCAGAGGATAGCTGATGGGTTCCCGAGATCGACATTTATGTGGAGCAGCAGCAAACGGATCCTGATGATAGATGTGATACACCTACCTGTGCCCATTGTCACAAAATGCAAAGCATAGATGGCGTCCTTTTCCCCCCCAGCTCTTCCAAGTGGTATTATTGTTGGTGTCGCTGTTGCAAAGACAACTGGGTCGTTTCCGTTTTCCTCAGTCACAATTAACAACAACACGGGTCAGAACGTCTATTATAGAAATCAGTCACCAGTTTACCGTTCCTCGTGGCAGACACAATTGTACAGTGTTAGCAAGGTTTATGGGGAGCCAGTGTCAACGGTGATGGTTTCATTATTCTATATCCATTACATTGTGTTACCAACATCTACTGTACTGAAGCAGAAATCTTGTCTATGGCCAGTTTGAATATCACTTTCAAGACAGTTGAAGCTTCCTCTGAAAACAAAGCTCAGGAAATGATATAAATAAAACACACTGCTGTTAGTTATCACACCAGTTTCACCTCCCCAAATCTGCCTGACCTGTTGTGGGTTTTACCCTGCTGTTTGATTCTGTCAATGTGTAAGCCATTTGGCAGTGACTCTGCAAAGGAGGAAAACAATGCCAATCGTGTTCCTCAGATCATTGACAGATGTAAGATACTGACAGATGTGGAAGCAACCCAACCATCTCCCTCCACCTGTCTCTGTTCGTAGGCCAGTGAGCTTCCTTTGGAGGAGCTGCTGGCTCTGTACGGCTACACAATGTCCGATCCAGAGAAGGAGACCTGTCACATGGCTGCCAGCCTGCCAGGCATGACACTAGACAAGGTGAATTACAACAATAAAAGTTAATTAATTTGTGAAACATTATTTGTGTATTTTTTTTAATGTGTTCTTTGCTATAATGTGCTGTCCGTTGTGTATTTGTCCGACACAGGATCAGATAACTGAGGATCTCTTTCCTGGGGAGGAGGAAGAAGAATCGTCAGCTGATGATCTGACCCCCTCAGTCACCTCAAACACCTCAGATCTGCTCCGTCGCCTCCAAGGTAATGCACACAATGACGTACATTTACACATGACTAAAACATAACTTAAACATCTCAGTTTTGCCACAAAAGAAAGCTTAGAACAAGCGTTTTTCTAATGAAACTGTATATAGTTAAACTGTCCTACAGCCTTTGTTTTGGTGAAATATCTTCTTATATTTCAATTTTAAATCCGTTCTTTGCTGAGACTGCAGCTTCTCACTTACAGCTAGGCAGTACGTTTCAATAACATGACATGTCAGAGTTTATAATGTCAGGAAATCACATGAAAAGCTTTGATTTGTTTTTGCCTTCTTGTGTGACAGCATGTGCTGCTTCATGTGTGTCTCTCTCCATATGACCGAATGATGTCAAAGAAACAATTTTGTGAAGTGATGGAGTTTAAATGTATTCAAGCAGCCTCTCCCTGGTAGTGATTCTGTTTGAAGTGAGTGACAGTATTGGTGCTGAGTCAACACGATACAATGAAAACTGAATATATGGCAGGTACGCTGCGTTTGTTTCATTTATATGGAGGTGAAATTGATCGCACACACAGTTTCTCTGAAGATAAAAGAGAGGTAGAGCCTGCTCCTCTTTGATTCTTTTCAGCATTTTTTACTGAGATAGATATATTGAAGCTATATTTATTATTATATCCACTCTGTCCCGCTCTAACTTTCAGTGCTACCTACTGTTGTCTGTGTGTTTCATTCGCAATAGGATTTACCTGTTGATTAATGGTTAATAATAAACAAAACAAGAGGCATCATGTTTTTTGATTGTCCTTCAATCCCCCGTAGTTGTGAGCTCATATCTCAGGAACAACATGAGGGAATTTGTTCAAATTTCGCACAAATGTCTACTTGGGTTCAAAGATGAACTGTTAAGAATTTGGTGGTCAAGGTTACTGTGACCATAACTCAAGAATTCAAATGCTGATTTTGACAATTTTTCACACATATAGGATAAAGCTACGAAGTGTTGACATTTTATATCCAAAAGGTTTACTTACATCCAGAATATGACATCATAAAGTTCTGCAAAAACACTTTTCTGATCATTATTTATCACACTCAGGATCAGAAGGGGATTTTGTGACCATATTTCACATTTGGTATGATACTAAATTGGTGACACTAATCTTGTCTAAATTGCGATGATTATAGAGCTCTTCTGTGCTGCCGCGTCGAGGAATCTGTGTTCTATAAGAATCAGCTTAATTAGACAAGCATGTGAACGCGTACAAGAAGTTTAACTTTTTTTGTTCTTTCTCTCAATAACGTTACAAACTAATAGACATACAGCAGTAGCCACAACCAGCTCAGTAGTTTTGCTTCAGGTGATTGTCATTGCGCCATGTGAGGAAGATCTATATCAGTCCTCTGTACTCTTCTCTAAAGCCTCTTTCACATACGCGTTCCGGACAATATCCAGAGAATCAGATGAGGATATTGTCCACATTTGCTCTTTCACACATGCAGCGCACGACAGGAGATTGTCCGTGTCAGACGTGTTCACACATGTTACAAAATACTCCACGCCTGGGTAGGAGCATGCAAGGAGGCAGGATATGACGCGCTGCCCGCCAAACTGCCAGAAGTTCACAAATTTCTTCATCCCTCCAGTTCACAGACGTTTTCTCATTCTGTGTCGTCATTGTGCAAAATGACCCTTCTTTCCTTTGGATATTTGTATGCTTCTAGTTATGCGCTAGTCTCACGATCTACACGTCGACATGCCCGCTTGCTGTGAATTCATTCAACTGCAGACAATTGTCTGCTCTATTCAAACATGTGGCCCACCTGGACTTCATTCGCATATACAGCTCCTCCAGGTAAACTGTGGATAAATCTTAAGAGAAGACAGCATGTTTCTCACTGGAAATTATTTACTGGAATCGTACATGTCAATATAGTGATGACATCATTTCACCAAAAAATACACTTTAGCAACTTTCTTCAAAGGCTTCACTACATACTGTAAGCTATATTAAATAAGTCTGGACAGGTATGGATGCAAACTGCAACTTGAGAGGTTGGCAGAGGCATACAACCGTGAGGCTATTCCAGTTTGAGAACAGTTACTGTGATTTGTCAGCAGTAAGACGGACTTCAACATAGCATCAAGAGTTTTGACAAAATCTTAAAACATATAGTATGTGTCTTTGAAATGATCGTCTGGTCCTCCTCTTTGATGTTTTGTCTCTCAGGTGGAGACAAAGACACATTAGTCAGCTCATCAGACGAGGACTCCGACGATGCCTCTATTCCCTCCAATGAAGAGCACAAGGTAGGCATTAAAACACATCTTATGATGACTGAACCTCTTTGAAACAGACACAATATTTAGGTGAAGTAAGACACATTAAGCATATTTTACAGTATGTTGTAGTTTACAGTGCTTTATGGGAGAGAAAATTGCATAAAACACCTTTCACATGACAATTTAACAATAATAAATTTTGTTTTAATTCTTCGGTAAAGGTCTGTCTTACATTTGATTCAGTGAGCAGTGGAGGTTTAACATCCTTCTTACATCACACTTCATCCTGCGTTGGTAATGACCTTTGGCATTGATGTAATCATGTACTGTAGGATCGTACAATATGAAATTATTAAGTATTATTATTAAGTAGCTTTGTGTCTTGGAAGGTCGGAAGGTCTGCCACACAGAACAGACTTTAACAAACAGCATATATAACACAGATCAGATTTATGTGACAGAATGCGTCTCTGATTTCCTTCTCAGGAGATCATGGTTGGATCTATGTACCAGGCGAAAATCCCACCACTCGGTTCATCCACCTACCAGGACAGAGGTTAGCGACTGAAAAGATTATATGTTGTAGGGGTTGGAAACAAGTTTAATGGCTGTTTTATGGAGATTCCATCTAGCTTGTTGTATGAACCTCACTCATCCATCCTCTCTTTGTTACTCCAGCCTACAGCAGCGAGGACCAGTTGCTGTGGAGGCCAGGTGTCCTGCCGGTGCAGGAAGTGGAGGATTTCTTGCTGTATGCACAGAGACCGCGTGTCCAGGAGGGGGCAGCATGCACACAAACACAAGCGGACGCTGTCCCAGACAATGAACAGGTGCACCAATTTAAATCGCATCCCAGAAGACGATGTCAGCTTAAAAGTACTCACATTACCCAAAAGTACACAGTTGAAATATTCTGTGTTGAGCAGTAAAGCTATGCTGTTTAAATGTGTTGAAAGGAACTGGTGGTTATGAATGGACTGAGGTCTGCCAGTATCTGAAGTGGTCTTCTTGCTGATTTAATCAGATGTACCGCTTTTAGCACAAACTCAGTCCCAGTTGTCTCGAGGCTTGAAGTCTGTCTTCCACTGATCTTATTAATCTCCTAATGATTAATCTACTTCAACTAAATGTAATTTGATAGTGGATCTTATGCCATGGATCATTTATTGGTCGTTATTCTGCGACATTGAATAAACAGGAGGGCTTTTGTATTTCACTCAGTGTAAATACAAAGGTCAACAGTCTAATCTTTGGTTCGTTCTCCTCCTTTTCTCTTGATCCTCAGGCGCTGTATGAACTAGTGAAATGCAACTTCAATGCAGAAGAGGCACTGAGACGATTACACTTCAATGTGAAAGTGTTTAGTGGTAAGAAACTTCCTACACTACTTGGGGACTTCACATCCTGAGCTCAAGCCTACGTTTTCCTTCATAAAGAAACTACAAAACTGTTGTTTTCACTCAGTATTAACATCCACACATGACTAAAGCTGCTGCTATTGATACGGTTTTAATCATGAATGATAAAGCAACAGCCAGCAAACTGAAAGCTGTCCTTCTGTCAAACAATTGAATGTATTATGCATTTTATGCAAGGAGCAGCTTATGAACAAGATCAGAGACAGACAGGAACAAAGGCTGTTTTTTGATACCATTGTCAGATTTGTTGATGCAGATGAAGTGAAGGAGGTTTATAGTTGGTTTTCAGTTCTTTCTATTCTTTGAAAGAGGCTGATCTGAAATCAGACTACTTGTGGGGATCAACACAGATGAGGCTTAAACAATAGTGAGGAACTCAGGGGGGGTTCAGAGTGCTAATTAAGCTAATTTTTACCAAATTGCTGTCAATGAACGCAATGTTTCATATAAATAGAGGCCTTCATGGAAAAATAAGAGAATTAACTTGTTTAAAGATAACAACCTCCTCAAGAAGTAACATGTTCCAGACACTCAACAAACTAAATTTGATTTGAACACACACCTTCTAGAGCTTGTATATGAAATAATATGTGGACTCATTTTGCATCCCATTTATGAAAACTCATGTTTGAGCCCTATGAAAACATGTCTGCTTCAGGATACTGCAAAATATGACTGTCTGTTACCCTGTCAATGCAACATCAGCTGCTGACTCACTGGTGTAACCGCATGACCTCTTATTCAGCAGTGAAGCTCCAGTGACCAAGTCCAAGTCCATGACCTTTGTTGTAGTTTGGATTGGAGTGGAAAAAATGACCCATTGCTAGGCCAGAGAGCCCTTAACTTTTGCCACATCCTGTCCTGCTTTTTCTGCAGCTGTCTCAATGAAGACAAAACTCCAGCCAAGACCAGGCATTGAGGTGTCTTGTCAAATCCCCGCTTTGTGAAAATCCACAGCACAAACCTGTGGTAGCAATGCATTAAATTAAAAAAACAAAACAATTTAAAATAAAATTGATACTAAACCATACATTAATGTGTGTTGCTAAAATACACCAATAATTTCCCCTCTCTTAAGAAGAGCTGTGCGCCTGGAGTGAGGAGGAGTGTAGGAACTTTGAGCACGGCTATCGAGTTTACGGGAAAAACTTCCACCTCATTCAGGCTAATAAGGTGAGTGCTCAGGAGACGACACATTGACACTTTTCTGGTGAATCTTTCCTGAAGTTTGTTGTCCAAACCTGACTGAAGATCTACCTCTTGTACTCATTGGTCATCATTAAACACAATCGTTCTCCTTCTCTCCAGGTACGAACGCGCTCAGTTGGGGAGTGTGTGGAGTATTACTACATGTGGAAGAAGTCTGAACGTCACGAGTACTTTACCCAGCAGGCCACCAGACTCAGCCGCAAGAAGTACAGCCTGCAATCAGGGAGCATGTGAGTATCGCTCACAACTGATAAGAAGAATCATAGTCAAGCTAAATGTGTAGGATGACTAGATGTAGAAAGAGAGATCACGTCTGAGTCGAAACATAAATCTGCAAACAGGCTGTGTCTTGCAGTGTGCAACCCAATGATGCCAAGCCCAGGTTAAAAGCCCTTCAGTGTTCCTAATTATCATGATGTATTGTACGTCTAACATTTATTTATTTAAAAGAAGAGTCAATACTAATTTCTACCATTAAGTATACATAAGTATTAATGCAGAATATAAAATCATGCAGGAAAGCAGAAGAACTAATAGGCCGTGAGTCATCTAAAACCTCTTAATGTGTATGTATGTGTTCTATTTATCCCTGCAGTGAGGATTTCCTGTACCGTATTTTCTCAACTGAACTTCCCATTAAATCTGTGGTGTAATCTGTAATGTATTCTGAGAGCCTCTTTCAGTAACAGCAGACCTTTTTATAATCTGTTTATTTCCTGATCCCATTAGTTGTAGCTTTGTCGTAGCCGTTCCAAGAATAATCCATTTGGCATCTCGTTATCAAAAATTTCCTCCTCGCCTGGTTTAATGTTTTTTTTTCCAGCTTAACTAGAAGTCATTCATACTTATATTTTTACTGTAAGTGCACCTCTGCTCGTGACCTCAAACAGTTGGTTCTTCCAAATTACAAAATAACATGTATGAAATGCTGTTTACCAAAGAAATAAAATAACAGGGCCAATGTTTCTGGAACAAAAATTTGATATAGATGAAGGACTTTGTAATGCTTGTTGTTCTGATCATAATAACAGTCACTTCACCTTAGAGCGTTTCATTCTTCTGCTGATATTGTGTCTTGATAACTTGAAGTTCTGCCACCCACTCCAGCTTTTCACTGTTGATGCACACTACACTGCCCTAACATAGTTTGTGCTGTGTGCTGCAGGGACGATGGAGACCAGGACGGTGAAGTTGGGGAGCTGGAGGGAAGCAACAACTCTTCAGGCTTGTCGACTCACAGCTCCATGGGCACTAGGCAGCTGGAGTCCACGTTACCTCCACAGTCGAGCCTGGTGCTGGATAAACAAGGTAAAACTTGGAGGTGTTTCCTTACAAGCATCTCATGGTGGAGGCTCAAAGTCTGGAAGCTGTTGCCACAGATAGATGACATCATTACTAATAGTGAAGCAAGCGTTAGAGCCATTATACCCTGTAATAGTATTTCCATCATCTTGTGTTTACAGAAAGACAGAAACACACGGACAGTAAAAGCTCAGATAATTTCCACCCATCAGTCAGAGTTCCATTTAAAGTGGAAAGTGGGCATTAAGCACTTAGCTCTAACAATGAAGCAAATAGAGCATTTAGTAAAACAATCCTGCATATAGTTGGCTTTAAGGGTTTAGTTTGGTTTGCAGTTGCGCTGAAATCAAAAAGAGCTGTGCATCTTCACCCATCTTTCTGTACATAAACAATATACATACCATGTCACCGTGTTTTACATGCAGCTCTAATGAATGTCTTAATTTGATTACCTTTTATGTTGACATCACATATTCATTATGTTATGTTCTGAATCATTTTTATGTCTCACCTCCTTTGTTTCCCCGCTGTTTTCTTGCTTCTTGTGTGTCTTGTGTTGTTGTGTATGTGCCGGCATGTCTGCATGTCTGTATGTGTATCTGTGTGCATGCACACCTGTTGTCATGGTGCTCCAGAAGAGGAGGGCCGTCCCCGGCGCAGACGAACTCCCCGCTTTCTCTTAAAGCCATGAACTCGGTCCAGACAGGCCACTGAAAGCAGGCTGGGCCTGCAGGTAAAGAAGTGAAGCAGAGATAATTACAGAGTGAATATGAGTAATGTGGTGACTTGAAATAAATCTCATTAACTTACCCACAACAGATCAAACTGTACAACTCAAACTGATTAGAGCCAAATGGATTGAGACCAAAAAGTCTCCTTTGGCAATAAACTCTAATGTCAGATGTATTGAGTCTTTTCAGAATGAATTCAGGCCTTACCATCTTGACTTATGTATGGGGGGCGCCAAATTGCTCAAAATGCGAAAAGTGTAACTCTGTTTGTAACAAAATGGAAATTGAATTCCAAATAACTGTTCATGTATCAAACATTTATCCATAACTAAAAACTAAAATCACTTGGAGAGTTCAACCTATAATGAATTTTCAATGCAATCAACAAAATAAAGATTGAGATCATTCATATGGCTCTTGTGTTGACCAATTTAAGCAGATATTGTTCAGATATGGTTGGCAAGAGCATGTAACCCATAAGGCCTTATGCAAACAAAATAATTATACTCTTCCACTTATGCTAAATTAAGAGCCACTTTAACACATTTTAATAACTAAAGAGCATAGCAGTTAAAATCATTCTTAGTACAATATATCAATTACATTTTCATGCTTTTATCTCAGTATCATCAAAGGGTAATGAATTTTTTTTTTGAGGCAGTATGTGTGTGTACACAAGTTTCAGACCATTAAAATTTTCTGGGATTAAGCTAAATAAATCGAAAACATACGTAAAACATCCAGCATATAAATAAAGCAGTAACAGATTACATGACTGCAGTTAACAGACATTTGCTTGATCTGTTCTTCCTTCAAACTTCATCTGTACAGATGGTGAGCTGGTGATGGGGCTGTCAGACCTGTGTGGTGACGGATGTCCTCAGCAGCTGTTCGGCTGTCCCTTCTCTCTCCCGCCCATGGACGACCTGCGGGATCCTGGCTCAGGCACATGTTGTCCCTCAGTTCCAGTTCAGCTCCAGTCCCAGCCCTCCCCCCTGAGTTCCCAGTGGGCCGGCAGGAGCCCTCCGTCCTGTCATGACGACCTTCGTCTCCCAGGCTCCTGCTTCTACCAGCTACACATGTGCGGTGGACCTTTAGTTCCTGAGGGCCCTGACTGTGGTACAGCAGGCGGCGGGACTGGCTCCACCCATGGGCTGCAGGTGGAATTCAGCCTGTCTCCGTCTGCCTCACCTCCATCATCTGCCCTCCTCCCATCTCACTTCCAGGCATTTGGCAGCCTGCTGCACCCCTCTCCCGTCCAGCATCCCCGCTCTCTCACACAGTGACGGGGGAAATCAAAACTGAGTGGTACTCTTCATTTGATCTGTGATCACTGTTGGTATTTACACCAGGCTTGAAGAAACCAGGACAAAAGTGCATTTACTTCACTTTGTGAAGAACGATTGGACCTACTACCTGTGTTTGAGAGGTTACTCGTCTGTCTGAACCATCTTTTTAAACTGAGACACTTGAACCCTCCATCCATCAATAGTGGAATGATGAGTGTTTATCAAAACTTTCGGGTGTTGATAATGTGTTTATTAACAGTTTATTACTACAACCTGCACCAGGACAATGTTATTGATTGGATGTATTTAATACATACTTGTGAAAGCACAGTGCAGGTGATGACAGCTGCTGTGACCCTGCAAACAAACCAGATGCAAGTGGCTAGCAGCCTATTTTTTCTAAAACAGATCAATGATTTACAATGTTAACCACTTTGTTTGTTTCTTTTTTTTTTTTTTTTTCTATCAAAATGGAAGAGTTTGACTGCAGCTCAGAGTTCTCTCAACTTCTTCCAGCAAGAGCCAATCACTTGCTTCTTAACATTTTCTGCATATTGCTCAACACTTTTTCCACAGTGGGTGGAAGTCAGATTCGTGGAAGTAAAATTTGTCCCTTCGAAAATATAGAACACTTGATATGAACATTAAAGGCCCAGTGTGTAGGATTTCATGGCATCTGGTGTTAAGGTTGCAGATTGCTACCAACTCCACTACCACTCGCCTCACCATCCTTCTCCAGAGCCCATGTTTTGTTTGTCTCTTCTGGGCTACTGTAGAAACATGGCAGTGAAACATGGTGGACCTGCTCCCTCTGTAGATTTTAAAAGCTCCTCTAAGGTAAAGTTTCAAGGGAATTTTACACTGATGAAAACCTGATTATGAATAACATATTCCATTTCTCACAGTATATCCCTCTAAATCCTACGCACTGGTCCTTTAACTCTGTTTTTGTCTTTGTTTTAATTTCCTGCCTCCCCCATTCCATCTGTCTAAAACTGAAGTGATCTTTCTTAAGAATTTTATTTAATATAAGAAGCTGAAACTATATGAAATTATAATTCTGAGGTTGAGATTTGAACATGGTCGTGAAAGTAAAAGGAGAACAATATTTTTGCCGGTTTTATTTTCTAGTTTGGCTTTTGTGGAAGTTTTCGTCCCTGATCTTCATTTTGAAGACTTGCATAGAGATTTATAAAGGTGCAGTGCTTTGTCATCTTTTCTGATCACCGTTTTTTGTTTAATCATGTTGAATATTTTGTATCATTAAGGGCCTGTTTGACATGAATAATAGGCAAAAATGAAATATGTAAATGTAAAATGTACATAGGGACATATAGGTAAGTCACTGAATGCAAACACAGTTTCTCAGGTTCTGCAACTTTAATGATTTTTAAGACCGTTAATCAGTGAGAGGCGTTCAATATCACTCTGCAAAGGTGTCACAAACACAGATCAGATTGTTATTAGACATTTATTGGATTAATTTGAAGCGCATTTGTTCATGAGTAAAATCTAATGTAATGACAGATGTCGGGGTCCAGAAAGCACCCTAACATTAAGGTCAACAGTTCTGACTCTTTCTGCTTGCTCTTTTCATCCAGTTAACATCCAATCAGTGAACATGAGTGAACAAAGGTACAATAGTGACATATTTAGTGCGACATCGTGGATTAAACAAATCTTTCTTTTCCTCTGAAATGTTTCCTTCACTGACCTCTGCCAGACATAATGAAATATACTGAAAAATGTCACATATGAATGCTCATTAACATTTCTAATAATGATATAACAATAATAATAATAATAATAATAATAATAATAATAATATGTTATAGTGTAAATCTCTCATTAAGAACTGCATAACAGTTTCTCACCTTTTAGTCACCAGTCTCTCAAAATTCTCATGGCCCCATCGATTAGAGATGTCAAACTGTCATATGAATTTTGAGAATTACAATTTTTTATATTTTTTCAGTGCATTTTTATGATCTCTTCGTATTTCATATCTTTTGTAAAGCACAGCAGGAGCTTCAAATGAATTAGGACATATGTAGTTAATATAGTTTAAATCTGCAGATTCACATCTCAGAATAATCTGCCAGTTGAAGGTTGAGAAAATACAGTCACAGAACATTTGTGATTATTGAAAATAATGTTTTGATTTACATATGTGGTATTTGCTTCTGTGTGTCAGTATATTGTCTCTTAAGAGGTGAGGGAAAAGTTCCAGGGAAGGGAAGGATTCAGCCCAGCATTCTTCTTTCCATCTGTCTATTTATTCTTTGTCTGTTAATATGGGAGCTCTTCCTGTGATCCTATCAAAAGCCAAGTCGGTTACAGATCAATGTTTGGTTTGTCTTTGTTTACACGAGGGGGGTTCAGGACAAGACCACGAAGGCAGGAAAAGGCGCTGAATCACTGCCTTTTGTTAATTCTTTATTTTCACTTTTATTTTTAGCCATTTATATATTGTACTGCTTCTGTTATGTTTGTTTATAATTATTATATTTTGTAAAAAAAAAAAAAAAATGAAATGGTTAAAATGAACATGGGTGAAATATTAAAATACATTGCTTGAGTGCAGTATTCATTATTTTGAAAGCTGATGCAGCACCTGCACTTGTTTGTGATATTAACAGTGTCGTATAAGCAGGGAAACCACCCTGAAAATACTCAGTGGTGGAATGTAACTAAGTACATTAACTTAAGCACTATACCGAAGTACAATTTTGAGGTACTTGTACTTTATTTGGGTATTTTCATTCACTTCTAGTTTATACTTCTACTCCTTGATTTTGACTCGTCCATTCTGCTCAATGACCACTGTTGTTACTTTAATCATATTTTCATGTTAATATTTATGTACTATTACTCAAGTTTTTAAATACAAGGCATTTACTTTTAACACAGATTTACAAATTGTTGTATTACTACTTTTACTTGAGTAAAATGTCTGAATTCTTCCAAATCCGATCTAACCCAAATGTATTTATGAAGCACATCTAAAATAACAACAGTTGGCCAAAGTGCTGAACAGTCAGAATTTGCAAAAACAACACAATAAAACACAAAGACCATAAAAACAAGAAAGGCAACCCTCAAACTGAATCAAAAGACAAGGAATTAAAAATGTGTTTTGAGACGGGATTTAAAACAGGCAGTGTAGATGCCAGCCTAACAACATATTCTTCCTTCACCACTTGACATACTCAGACACGCAAATCTCTTTAAGCAGCCAAGGAAGTTGTAAATGTTAAGTGGAGAACTGAAAATGTGTCTATTGCTTTGTATTTATGACAGTGGTGTTGCACTCAGAAACTGTGGGGGGCGCCAGATTGCACAAAATGCAAAAAGTCTTGCGAGTATTTAGTGTCTCTGTACGCCTAAACTTGAATTTAATTACCCAAACCCAGACTTTTTAGCTCGTACAACTTAAATGTAATAGTCTACTTTAATTAGTCATTCTGAGGTAATAGGTTTCCTGACTTTTAAACTTCTAAACCTTTAAATTTTACAGTGTAATGTATCCCACCCTGACTCTTGTTTCACCAGTGAAGCTGTGCAGGCCGGTCCTGTCTGATCTGAGACCAGTCACAGATGAATCCAGGTGTTTGGAGCTGCAGTGGCATGAACCTGAAAGATTTGCTCTAACCCGTGAGAACATCTGCACTGGCTTTGAGAACTACCAGCTACAGTACAGCACAGATGATCAGGTGTGGTTATACACTGACTGTCCTTATAGGATGAATGGATGGATACACATTTTTAATTCAATCTCTTCGAATCAGCTAGAAAGAAAAATAATGTTATTCAGACCTTTGAATCTATTCATTCTTCTTCCTCATTACACAGTCATCCATGTTTCTTTCATCCCCAGGGGGGATTCTTATTCCTTTTCCTCTTATTCCTTTTCTAGGTGAGCACCTCCAGCGCCTGCAGTGTGAAGACTCTCTGAAGAAAAAGTAAACCCTCAGTCCATTCACTCAATACACAGTCCGACTGCGCCTCCGCTACCTCAGTGTATGTGTGTGTGTGTGTGTGTGTGTGTGTGTTTACCAAATCTAATTCTCACAAGTCAACAATCCATTAAATTTTGAGACTTTGTGTCAACAGCTCAGAAAGTCAAAAAGGCTCAGTAGAGAACTCTTCTCAATATTTCCGAGCACAAATTGGCCAAAGAACAGCCTGTTCTGTTAAAGTTAAATCATTAACAGTCATGTGACTCAGTCTTTAGGAAAAAAAAAAACAATCTCAGCCACTGCTTGCGTCCTTCCGGTTTCTCCTGTGCTGTGGCCGCCCTACTGATGACAGTCAGTCCTGCCCTGCTGTCATGAGAATGCCTTGGTCCATGACCAGTCCTGATTTGTGCATTTTCTGGGTCGAGGTTGTCCTGGACACACCGACAGTATCGTTGCATCAAAAATACAGACTCATAATTGATAAAGATACGATAATGTGTTGGCACATCTGGCACATCTGGAACATGAGAGTGCAGCTGCACAGGGCTGTGATGAAAATGCAGCTTTTAACAGCACAATTCATCACTATATTGTGATTAAAATACGTTCAAAGTGTTCAAAGTTTATTGTTTACCTCACAAATATCAAGACAGAGGATAAAATTGTGTCTGCTATTGTATATTTCTGTATTTTATCAGGTCCTATATTAGCAGGGAACAAACTGTTGGGCAGTGTGGTGGTGTCTGATAAGACTTCATACTGGACAGCACTAACAGACTAACAGCACAACTTCACAATGCATCCCTCGGTGCATTTCTTTGCAGGGCTATTGTCAAGCCTTTAAAGTCTCAGGTACTTTATAAAAAGCCCTTTTACCTACATATTCAGCCCACTGTTTATGCTTTTGGGTCCCGCCAGAACCACGAACTAACAAACTGAGCTGTTGACCTGGAGTCTAGTTTTCACATCCGTCCCCCTCTCTGTGTCCTTGGTTTGTTTCTCCTGGCTCACAGCGTAATAAATGCCTTACATCGACACATTGACACAGGGGAACAACTTTCCTGTTTGCCAACAAAGACCAACCCTCCGACTAACAGAGTGGCATAAAATTTAGGGCCAATCCTGCAACCTGATACTCAACCTTAAAAAACTGCACTTAAAGGTTGTGGTTTCACAATGGCAGACGCGCTTCCGTCCTGTGGCGATTTGACCTCAATTTTTCAATTTTAAAAAAATCGAGTGAAATAGTGAAGAGTGAGGTTCAAAGGAAACCAGTCTATACACAGATGGTGTCATTTTTTCCACCAGCACTGTGCAATCAGTATTTACTTGGGACTGACAAGTTAAAGCAATAGTTGGGGAAATCATATCCATCAATAGCCACCACCAACACTTTAACCTCCATGAAAACACAAATGAAAGAAAATTGATATTTCTGCTTTAAAATAACAATTTATTTTCTTTCCAGCTTATTTTTTTCTCATTTTACTATTAATTTATTTATTTTAACATTTACTTATTTATTTTTGTATTTATTTCTGTATTCCTCTCCCTTTGCCTTATTTCTGCATTTTTTCTTTTTTTCCCTTCATTTTGATCTCAACTACACATCTACAAAGTTCCTACCTGCATCATGCGTGGTTGTGCCACTATCGCACTTACACAATCTTTCCACAAACAAACAGACAGGCAGAAACATATTAACATCTGGCAAAATCCTCAAAATCACTTCATAGTTAGCTCCCACTACAGACGGTGTCTCAAGGACCACATTTTGCCATGAAGACACACACACAGACTGACAAACTTAAAAACATTACTACCCTCTCCTTTGATTTCTCTCCTTTAAACTCCTCTCCCAGGCTCTTTAGTGCCCTCTGCTGGCTCCAGGCTGCAGGTGAAGGAACAGAGCAACAGTGCAGTCCTCCTTGTGGTGGAGCCTCCACCTGTGGAGGAGCAGCATGGCCTCACCACTCAGTACAGCCTCCACTGTCATAAGGAGAACAATGCAACAAGCAGGCTTAAACACCCTGATATACTTGGCCAATATACTGTACTCTTCGTTGTGCCTCATACACAGTCTACAGAAACTCATAACAAGCGGTGACATGAAAATATTTTTGAAAAAGTCTTAAAAGAACATTTGTTGCACATTTTAATAAAAGTTAATTTTAATGAAATTAGAAATTAACATATTGCATATTGAGTCTATCAGATCTATATGACGGCTCACACAGTGGCAGGAGAAGGACGAGCTGGTCCACCTCAGTGGGTTACTGTAGGTAGGTTACAAGTGAAGTAATCTCACCTTTCTGGTATTTTTTTAGATGAAAAAGGTTATTAGTCTTACTGTAAGATTTGCAGAGCTCCAAATCATTATGAGGCATCTCAACCACCAGCTGCCCGTAATCACAAAACTAAGGTCAGTGTTTTAATCTTTAAGAAATATGTGAGAGTAACTTTCATTGAATTATGTAAGCTTTATCAAACATGTACAGTGTATATTCCCACCATTTTGTACACTTAACTGCGGAAACTGTCCAGTATCGGCGATAGCTAGTGAGCTCTAATGTAGCAGTAATGTTAAAGGTCCAGTGTGTAGGATTTAATGGCATTTAGCATAGGTGCTTGCCCTACGCAATGGCCTGACATTAAATGTAAATGCACGTCGTAGCGACACGGACCACAACGACTCTGATGGGTCTGCTTGGCCAGCTTCTCCTCCGGTGCTTAGCAGCAGTGGTAATAACAGGTATGGGGCCTGTAGTTTCCCCAGTAAACACACTGCACTCTTTGGCTATTGAAGTCCCTTCTGGCCCCTCGCGAGCAACCCTGGCAAATGCTGCCTTGCCAGAACCAAGTCGTTCAAGCTGGGCTTGTATGGAGAGTCGACCCTCCCTGCAGACACCCTGCCTGTCTGCTCTCTCTGGCCCAGAGACACAGCTGTGGGCCGAAGGAGTCGGTGAGTTTAAAGGGGAAAGTAGAGCTGGCAGTCTGCTCATTGCCACCAGTAATGCAGACAAGCCTGCGCACATGTATAAATGTTCACCAAGACGTAGGCCACTTGCGTAGGTTACAGCGTCAGCTCTACATAGAGATTGTAGAAACATGGCGGTGCATCATGGCAGACTCCATGAAAGAGGACCTCCCTTGCTCTGTAGCTTATAAAGGGTTCATTCTAAGGTAACAAAAACACAAAGATTCTTAGATTTAGGTGATAATACACTAATGAAAAAATAATGATACATTTTACATTTAAGTAATATTCCATTTCTGCCAATATATCCTCCTAAATCCTACTCTAACCTACACTCTGGACCTTTAAGTTCCTTCATTTTTGTGTGAAGAATAAAATTAAATGACCTAGGAATCAAACAGTGAGACAATCAACAATGAAAGAGGCTCGATTTTGTTATTCTGGATAGTTTCAGCCACATTAGTACATATTTTTCATACATAGGAGAGATATGAAGTGCATGTTTAGAGCAGTACGGCAGGAAAAGCCCTCATGTGACCTAACTGCAACCGTCCCTCTATCTCTTCAGGCCTCCTGTTCCCTCGACCATGTTTTAACTGGCTGATTAGGAGCTACACTGCTTATTATGCATATTATTTATTTGAGGAGAATAAATGCAAAGTGGGCATAAATGTTTCTGTGAGGGCAGCTAATAAAGTTAATATGTTTTTACTCTTCTACAGTCCGACAACAGAAAGTAGATTTGTTACAGTTTCTTTAAATAAAAGTGCAGCGTACAAGCAGGAAATAGATGCTTTGTTTTTCTCTGCTTAAATGAGCTGAGTTGTCTCCACTGAGTATTTACTGTAGGCAGGAGATCTGCATTTGCATTTCAGTTGACCATAAAACATCACAGAATAAACAGCGGGACTGGTAGCTAAGACTGGGTAAACTATTAACATTAATATCGCTGTTCTTTTTCAGGAGTTCAAAGCTCAGACTGAAACATTCAGCTCCCAATGGCCATTTGTTCCAAAGATTAACAGACAAAATAAATTTAAAAAAATAATAATAAACTTGCCAAAGCTTCCATTTACATTCTCTGTTTCTTGTTCCCAGGATAAAGCAGAGTATCTGGCCTGGAGTTCCTGACCCTGCACTGAGCAGTCTGACCGCCTGGATCTCCAACTCTGAACCCCAGAAGCAAAAACTTCTACTCTGAGGGAGCGGATCACACTTCAATCTCTCAATTAACTAATGAACTGCAGGAGGAAGAAGACTGCTGAAGCTTAATGTTATGGATGTATGAGCAGGCATAGCTGAAGAAAAGCATATGAGGATGCTTGGTGAACCTTTGTTCTTTTTTCTGTTGGTTAAAATGAAAAGCAATGTGCGCAATTAACCAACAAACATCTCTAATAGCCTCACTGCATTGTATTTGTGTTTCTGTCCTTTGTATCTACAGTTACAATAAATCAGGCAATTTGGCAATACTAACATTTCTCCCATCCTGTTTTCTGTGTCAGGTTAGTCCCTTTTATTATGTTTTCAAACTGAATTTCACATCTAAGCAAGAGCTGAAATGAATGTGTTGTATTTTAAAACAAACTAAGAACATATTACACCATTTAGCTTGGCCTTGACTATTTGTACTGTTTGTGAATGAGGTGAAAAGCTTCATGGACAGTGACTTGAAATTGAAGTTTAGGCAGAATGGGCCATCATCCTTTGTCAATACGATGGAGGTTCGTTTTTGGTCATGACAATAGAAAACAGTAAATCTTGACAGGGGAATATTATTCCAATTTAAGAACGTGATTATTCTTTTGCATATTAACGCAACATTATGTAACTTTTTTACCTTAAAATAACAGCTTCACAAGCTTCACATGTTGGTGGTACAGTGTTTTGTAACAGGGTGAATGGTGTCTCTCTCTCAGACACCCATCACTTGTTCCTGCACTATGTAACTTCAGTGAGAGGGTAGGATCACAGCGTTACATACATGTTTACTTCAACATACATGTTTTCAACACATAACAATGTGATGATGTAATGACTTTTGTTTGTAGTTAGCACCTACATTACATCTGACAAATCGTTACAGACCTGGGATTTGTATTTATGACAGTGGTGTTGCACTCACAAACTGTGGGGCACCAATTTCTACATAATGTTGCTTTAAATGTGAGTGTTTCCTGACAGTGAACAGGTGGACTGGATCATGCTGCATGAACGAGATAGAGGAAACACTTGGGGGAAAAAAATGTCAAGCTTAAAGATAGTGAGAATGGATGCATAAAAATAGGAATATTGACATCGGTGTATGGTTTTGTCCTCGGTGCAGAATCGTGGACTTTCTTATTACATTCAGAACCACACGGGTCAACACCCATTCCCATCTTTTCCTCTACATCCGCTACTTTGTATCAAAATAGCATTTGCTAATGTGTGGACCATAGAGCATTTTCAATTCAATTCAGTTCAAGTGGCTTTATTGGCCTGGCCGCATACAAGATGATGTTGCTAAAGCACATAAACTATACAATCATTATAAACATAATTCACAACAACAACAACAACATACAACAAACACTATCTTAAATAATTCAGAAACATTTACTATGAAGCTTGTTTCTCTCACTTTATGACAAAAGTGAACATATTTTGCTCACAGCACGACAGACTTGGAGATCACAACTCCACAAGCCATATACTGAAAGATTAACGCGAGGCTAAAATACAACATTTAAAGGCACATTTGTGAAGCTCTTTTGTGCAGAATATCCAAATGAATCTTGGAGTCTCATTCCTGTTTCTGTTAAAAGAAAAGAAAAGAAAAAGTAGATGTTAGAGAGGGCCGATCTGGCGTTGGTACTGTTGGTAACAACCAGAAGGGGGCAGAGAAAACTCAGTTTTAAATGTACTCCTTGTACTGTAACACTGAAGTATCATGTTCCATCACTCCCCACCCCAGATATTATTCTGTTTCACTGATGATTTCAGTTGCACAGTCTTAACTGGCAACTGGACAGTTTTCATATCCTTATTTTAATGCGTTTAATTCTTCCGTTTGCAAACATGCAGGAAGTCAAATAAAGCTGCCAGCCAGAGTTAGTGCATGTGAGATTATCTACTCAACTCAAGTGTGCTGAACTAATAGACTTGGGGGTAAACATGGTGTTTGTCATGCAAACAGACTTAACTGTTAATACACACAAATGACTCTTCTACACACACGGCCGGGTGCAGCCAGTGAGTGGTGGTGCCCTGGTATTGACTGCTGCTGGTGGGGGGGGGGACATCCTGGCAGCTTGGAGTCCTGCTGGTGTTAAGTCATGCTAATGTTCCTTCAGTCCCAGCAGGGCTCGTTAAAGTCTCACAGCTTTTGTTGGGTTGTAAGTTTTGTTAGTTACATATTTTTTAATAACACCCACCAAGTGTGCTCAGTGTGTGTTCACCTCCCAGTGACACGGAGGTGTTGACTAATATGTTTGGACCTGTTTGCTTTTTAGTCGGCTTCAATATAAATCTCTCTCAGATATGTGAGGAGGGTGCACTCTGGGAAAAGGTTAAGTTCTTGACAAAACTGAGCAGTTCAAGTGTTTGTCCTGCGGGGGAAAACTGAAGTGCATGCTGGGATGAGATCATGTAGGGCTCTCATGTATGTGAGGATTTCAGAAGTGATCCTCAATTAAAGCCACAGCCTTATTGTAGTGCTTTGAAATCCATCATGTCCTTGATTCAGTCCAGATTACTTCAGATAATGTGGTCAGGTGTAATGACAGTCATTTGTTTCAGGTTTTAACCCATTTTCCTTCTTTTTCTTCATTCTTCTGAAGTGTTCCTGACCTGGCAGAGCAGTTTTATGTCTGGTTGTACTGTTGTCAGGCACCTCCTCCTCCTCACAAACTTTGTCTCCTCTCACAAAAGCCATAAAATAAGTTGGTTTTCAAGGCAGGGAGAGCAATATCAAGCAAACCGCCGCGAGGTTTTCTCTCTCGCTCTTTGCACGCCTGTGCGTAAAAACTTCGAGGCTGACGACGATCAGATAGCCAGAGAGGAGCCAGACGAGGAAGTCGGGAGGAGGGACCAGTGCAGTGGCGTGGCGTGTGTGTATGTGTGTGTGGAGCAAAGAGTTTCTACTGGATTCTCCGGACGCCTCCAGCGCTGTGAAATCGGAGGATCTCTGCAGTTCTGCTTTTGTATCCAAGGAAGCGATGCGCACAACAGGACGCACGACTCCAATGCTGCCGCGCGTCTGCTGAGAAACAACCAGCTGTCTTTTTAAAGAAAGTTACACACCTATGCTGTCAATGTCAGCACAGGTAGTGCAGAGGATCCCGGAAGAACTCGTAGTGCAGGTTAGCAGGTTATTTGCATAGCTTGTGCTTTCTTTACCATAGCGAGCAGGCGCCGATGGACTTACTTAAAAAGTAGTTATTCGCTCTTAAAGTCGTCGATTTTTAAAGTAAATGACCGAGAAGAAGATGAAGGAGCTGAGGAAGAAGAAGTTGTACGTGGTGATGGACGTCATGTGCGTTGTAGTTGGTAAGTTATGGACGCCAAGTACAAAACATAATCTTTTATCTAGGAATTGCTCTCGAGTGTTGTCAACAAGAAGAAAGATGTGATCTATGTGTTGTCAACACTCTTGTGTTGTTTGTGTGTTGTGCACCCATGACAGCAGCTCAGGGATTCATCTAAATAATGTGATCTCTGCTTTGTTTGTTTATTTACGCGTTCAAATTACATAAAAACAAGTTTTTAATCAGATCCTCGGGGCAACGCAGAAGCTATTCTATCCCAGTGTCTCCTTTTAGAAGGCAAATGAAGTAAGTGGATTTCCATGCCTGAGTCCAGCTCCACGAGAGCAGCCTGTCAGCCGGTTTGTTTACGCTGATCCCAACTGCAATATTGTCCAGGCTGAAATGTGTCACAGGAGTGGAAACATGATTCTCACTCTCCTCGCGGGGCTGCATGCTCCATCCTACACACCGAGAGAGAGAGAAAAAAAACGTTGCAGGACTTTACACAGCCTCAGGAAGCTGAATGTTTGTTTATGGAAATCCGATATGCATGTGTGCGCCCCGCTTATTCCTCATTTTCTTCAATTCTTTGTCTGCCAGGAATCTTCTCAAGAATGTCCCCACATCCCACATACACTGCATTTCTCAAAGTATTGCTTCCACATTGCTCCACAGCCCATTGTTTTTCAGACCTTCAGTTCAGATTAATGAATAATTTTGGCTGTTTTTTTGTTTGTTTTCCCATTTCTGGAGGATCTAGATCACATCATGACTGTGCAAGTTTTTGTCTCTTTCCCTCTCTGGGTAATATGAACCAATAATGACATGTCGGAAAATGAATCATATCAGTGACACACACTGTGGTTATAGTCAGTCAACATTTGCCTTTAATCTTTAATGAATGGAGCAGAATATGAAATGTTGTACGGAGGACCACAGCGTCATATGAATGGCCATGAAGCATTTTATTAACTGATATCAAATTGAACAGTTAAACAGTAATTAATAAAAAAAATAACTATTCCACAAATAAATAGATTAAATAACTAGATATTTTTCTAATTTAAAATTTAAACAGGCAATAAAGAAGATTTTGAACAAATATATAAATAAATACAGGAGTATGAGTCCGTTAATAACTAGAATGGCACTCAGTAGAGCACATACCTCTGCCAACAATCCCCTTTAATTCAATCAAGCCTAATCCACTCTCAAATTTGATAGCCCTGTATCACTCTAAATGTTTGGACCACTCATAACTGCTTAACCATAATTCTGGATCTGCACCAAAAGTTAATGGGTTCTATTCTGGGCCGAGATCCATCCTCCATCCAAGTTTCGTGGAAAACAGTTCAGTAGTTTTTGTGTAATCCTGCTGACAAACCAACAAATGGACACTGTGGCGGATGTAATTAGGTCAAATTTTGAAAAGGCTTAATAACACTTTCCAACACATGACACCTTTGGTCCTCCCAAGTGATAATAATAAGTGTCTGATAATAACAAATGTGAGAGCTCCTCACCGCCACCCTGCAGCCTCAGAGATCTTGCGTGTGTGTGGAATGTGCCACTGTGGCAGGACGTCGGTTTTCTTTATTAATGCCACAAGCCCTTGACAGACGTGTGTTGTGTAATGGTCTGGTGTTTGGCGGCATGCTCATCCCTTGTTGTGTCTATACTGGTGTCAGTTGTGAAGTTTGGAGGCAGGGATGATGATTAACGTAAGTGCTGATCTGCTCCGCTGTGCATTTTCAGTCCCCCCTCACCCCCTCTGCTGGCTTTTCAGAGAGCTTAGGCGTATTTTTTCCATCTGTGGGAACGTCCACAGACTGCTGAACTTGATAAGCCTCGCCATTTCACTGTCACAAGTCTGGGATTAACGTCTGAGGCTGGGTTGGTCGGTCAGGTCTGGGTAGCTGCGTCCCACTCTTTTGCCTCTCCCTTCCCTTTTGCCACCCACGTCACCCACCCAAATAATCATCAAGTCGACCCCAAGCTTATGTGAGGTTGCCCCAGCCATGTAATAACAACATGGTTGAGCTTGTAATCATCGTGACCATTTGCCCATATGGAAACAGAGTTTTTAGTTTTGGTTTTGTCTGCATTTTGAGGCTATTTACATTTCTTATTCTCTCCTCTCTGCTATTGCCTTTCTTGCTCACTGGTCGTTATCTTTGCTACATTTACCTCTGACTCTAAATATTAGTCTCCTGTTCTCCGCTTTGGAAGCAAAGACCTAGCAGATGCAGTGTTCTCGCAATCTTGCAACTTTAAAGAAAAAAAAATCCTGGATCTGTCCCTTTATCCAGATCTGAACCAAAAGTTAATGGGGTCTACTCTGAGGCGAGTCCCATCCTCCATCCAAGTTTAGTGGAATCCTCTCGGTAGTTCTCGTGTAATCCTGTTGACAAATGGACACAATGAAAACCTAACCTCCTTGGTGGAGGTAATTAGGTCAAATTTTAAAAAGGAGGTTATTAAAAACAACGTAAAAGATCAATAAATAATCATTCTAATTACCGTAGATTAATTAATGCTCAGAAAGCTTAATGACACTTTCTAACACATGATACCTGATGATACCACAAAGCAAATGTTACATGTAAATATGCGACTCACCTGTAAGTCTGTTCATTCCCATGAGAACCTCCGTGATCTGTGACGCGTTTGTGAAAATCCTTCTTACGTTAGTCAGTTTGTTGACAAACTGCAGCAGATTTTGGACAAACTGACCAGGCTGTTTTTGTCCTGTTGATGCTCCATGCGCATAAAACAGGGAAAATGAGCTTCTCCTCTCTTTCTTTAGTGCCGTTTTTGTCTATCCATAAAGAAATGTGCTTCCTTGTGTTGAACTCTCGGGGCGTACATCCATAATTACGGACACGAAACAAAACTGTGTGGAAACGAGGCTTTGCAGAGCGATTTATGTGACGGCTCGAACTCAAAACTTCCATTCTTTTTTATCCTTCGAGGGGAAATTCGATTTGCTATTTTAATGATATTGGACGGATGATTGTTGTTGTGCACTGAAAGGTTACCATACCATGAGATAAAATATGTGCATACAATATAGGAAAACAACCACTGAAGCTTTTAAATTGAGAAATCTGACACAAAATGGCTGCCTAGAGCCAAGGAGTGGTTTACTGATACCTTAGACACAAAGTCTGCTGTATTATCTGCTTAGTTTATAGAGAAGAAACCCGTCTCATGCATCATGAGGGACATCTGAGCTGTTTTTGCTTTTCAAATATCTGCCGCTGTCTTGAGTTTGTTGTTCAGTGTCTTTCTCCACTGTATCCCTCCCTCCCTCTCTCCTCTTCTGTCTCTGTAAGTCTACACTCAGCACAAATAGATGGTGGGTGTTGGCTGAAAGCACACAGAGGAAAGACCGGGTTTAACCTCTCCCTGCCCACGGCTCGCAGTCAGAGCACTGCAGGTGTAGGTTGTTTTGGAGTCATAGCTCGCATTTCTGCATGACTTCTGTAGGCGATATGAATGGCAGCGAGCTGTGTGTTATGAGTGGTGTGACTAAACCTCCGTGACTCAAGGCCTGTTTGCACTCGTTGTGCTGTACATTGCGACAAACCTGTTCTGTTCTATAGCCTATAATGCTCTAGACACACACACACGTTATGTCCGCTGTATGCACAGGGAGCAGCCGAAGTTTAACTTTCCTGAATGTGATTTTCTTTTGATTTGCAGGGACACAACTGTGCGACAAAGTTGACATTGAGTCATAAGTGTGTCACCAGTTTGTATTGTGTGTATGACTCCTGTGAGTTTTACTGGTTTGATTAGTTATAGATCACACATAAAGAATAAGACAGTGGGGTTTCTGATTTTCCTTTAAAGCGTGAACAAAGCTCTGAACTGTTCCCATCATTTAATTTTCACCTTTTTTGTTATTTCGTGATACAGTGAGTTTGCTCCCAAAGCTCCACAGTTGTAAAACTGTCAGAGTTGCTACATATTTCCTTCTGTTATTTTCATCGTATTAGAATGCGCTTACGTGCAAACATGGATGCCAGTTCGAGTGTGTCGGTGGTGCGCCGTCGTTGCCGCAGCGTCTCCCGGGAGCCGGGCCTCTCATGCGGCTTGCGTTGGGAAGACTGATTGTCCCGAGTTCTCAGAGAAAGGCAGTGAAGACACTTGATGGGAATGGTTTTCCTCAGGAGAGCTCTGTCATGGAAACTGAAGCCCTTTGAAACAAACAGGCATGTTCCTCTGAGAAATATGAGCCCAGTTTATTTCTCCTTCTCCTTCTTCTTCTTTGTGCTCTTGTTTTTTTCTAAATATCTTAACTGTACAAGGGTTTCTGGTGAACGGGTAAAGTTTTTTATCAATCTTAGTTTAAAAGTGGATGAGGATCTTTTGTCGTGGTTGTTCAAAAAGCATTACCATATTCATTATGAGGCATTAAAGGAGACGTTATGCTCATTTTCAGGTTCATAATTTTATTTTGGGTTACCAGTAGGCAGACAAAGCCTACTGGTAACAACAAATAGGTTTAAAGGTTTACTGTAAAATCTATCATTATTTTTAAGACATTCCTGAAAATTGACAGCTTTTAGCACCTTGCCTGCTGTTCTCCCGGCACAGATGTAGCTTTCATTGTCACCTGCCAACATGTGTATTCTTTGCAGTAAAGTTGGAGGGAAAACATATGCATGCATAGAGAGGGAGAAGAGAGAAACAATGATTACTTTCAGACAGGGGCAAGAATTTAGGAAAAGGTCACTGGTGTTGAGTAGAGTTTGCATTTCCATATGTAATTATACCAGAAAATCACGATATATTTGGCAGTGGTATGCAGATGTTAGTGAACTTTCAGAGAAGCTCAGCACTGCTTGTGATAGCTCCAGTCTTTAACTCCTGCCGACCTTCATGTTTTGAGGTTTAAACCTGTGCGGCTCACTTCTTTGATCCCCACCAAACCCAGACTCTTTGATTGCCGGCCCAGATTTAGCTGCCCTCCCACCACTTCGTGCAACCTCGCCTGCCACCCCGTCTCCTTCCGCACTGCTTGGAGCTAAGCATGCGTAAATGATGCTCGGAGCGCAACAGCGGGATTAAAAATAAAAGAATGGGCAGCAGGAGCAGGATTTGGTGTGACCGGTGAAGTTGGGCGTTCCTCGTGTGAATTAGAATTCCAGAGGCCAACCCCGACAGAGGTTGTAGGCTCAGCACATACCTTCCACATTAGTCAGTCCAGCTTGGGGTGAGACAGTCACAAAGAGAGAGAGTTGGCTTGTTTTGTTGCCACAAGACATCTCTTAAAGGTCGAGAACATCACCTACGTTGAGATTCGATGCTGTAGGTTTTCTTGCTGTCATCTCAACAAAGCAAACAAAAGAGAGCAGGAAAGAAAAAGAACAAGTGGAAACAGTGACTGCAGCTAGAAGAGAAAAAAAATGCCTGCCTCTGTCCTCGTCCACGGTGGGAGGGGATGAGAGAGTTTAGAGGCAGAGTCAGAGTGACACAGGGATGAAAAATAAAAGAAGCAAGGAAGGGCGTTAATCCGAGAGGAAACACGAGCTATCAACAGAAGGATAAGATGGATTAGAAAGGGGAAGAGAGAGGCAGAAAGAAAAGAAGAGGACAAGAGAGTGACCTTCTCGCTGGAAAGACGAGAAATGAGAGTGGAAGAAATTAGATGGAGGAGCAAATGTTCCAGCTGTGACCCTGGAAAGTTTTAGACCAAACAGGGCAGCCCCGGGGCATGAGAACAGCCCTCACAGGCCTTACACGCCTTGCAAATATGCATAATGAAAACCCAGACTGTATGTTTTTCAACTTGAGGAGAATAATTGTCCATCCACATGGCTTCGCAGGTGCAGCAGGTTATGTCAGAGAAGCCAGGGCAAGTAGGTGTGGGGTGCTCTGAAACCATTAAAATAACTTCCAGATGATGGTGGCAGTTTGAGTCCAGGCAAACAGAAATGTGAGAGGGGACGAAGACAAGAACGGAGGTAGAAAGAAACAACGAGACAGAGGGAGGCAGAGAGAGGACGCAACAAGCCTCGAATCTCACTGCGATTGTGGGCCAAATGGTCCCGCGTAATTGCACATCTGCCGAGCTAAATAAAGCACCGTCCCATTGAGGCCTCTATATTTACAACAGAATGAAGAGTGTGTGGGAGGACGCTGCGATCAGGAGAGTGACAGTCAGACAGATGGAGCTGCAGAGAGAAGAATGAATGACTTTGTAATAAGAGAGACTATGAGAAAAAAAAAAAGAAGCAGAAAGGAGGATGTGAATCAGCACTGGAGGAAGGAGTGAAGGAAAGAGTGCGGATCTCTTCTCACACTGACATCTTTGTTTGTGCTAAAATCTTCCTCTCTTCAGCAGGGGGAGACACTGAGGTGCCACTGCGAATGAATGCTAATTTGCGGCCAGGTAAATGAGAAGCCTTAAACTTCCCATAGTGCAACCAAATCCTCTAAAATGGGCCTTCCTTCGTCGAACACAGGAAGCACGAGTCCTGCATCCTGTGACTTCAAACAGACTCCCGTTAGAGGAGATTTCTGACTGGCAGCTGGAGATTAGGTTTCTGGCTACGTTCCAAACTGGCAGCGTTTCCCTGCCCTGGAAGCAGGTGTCTAGAAAGAAGATTCTCCTGGATCTTGGATAAATACCCCCACCCCCCGTCTTCCTTACCTCCGTGTGGGTTTTCTCCACCATAGATTTCCGAGTTTAGCTCAAGTCAGAGACACTGCTCAGTCTTTAAGTGGAGGCAGCTCTGGAGCAGTTTCAGTTGGGTTGCGGGGTTGTCTCGTGGTGTCCAGTAGACCTATTTTGTCTGCCGATGGGTCTATTTTTGCCTGAGTGGCTAGTTTGTTTCTTGCAGATTTTATCCAGACAGGCACTGCATCATGAGACTCTTCCACACAACTTAGGTGGTACCACATGATCTGCCCACGACTGCACTGTAAATACTCTTTACATCATTTTATTTGAGCGCTTTAATTTTCATCCAAACTTTTTAATTTATGACTTACAAGTGTCAAGTGCTTCATTTATGAATACAGAAATGAAAAATTCATACTTTTTTTACAAGCCAGGGGAGGGTTATTCAAGGCCAGGTGTCCTTACTTCACTCAGTCGGTTTGGCACACTGGCAAATCCAAGTTTTGTAAGCATAAAAACACTTATAAAACCCCTTAACGTATGTTTAAACAGATAAATACAAATGATACTTGAGAATGTAATGATGTTGATGTACATTCAAAAGCTATTTATCCTTCAAGTCGGTATATTTCATTAGCTGCTGGCACTTCTCTTTGAAGCTTTTCTCTCTTAATTTCCCCGCCGCTCCGCTGTGATTAATGGCCGCGCTCTGGCAAGTGTTAAAAGCTTCATAAAAACAGGTCGACGTTACTACGCCATGTGACTCCAATGTAGAAATAATTATGTCCCTCTGCCATTTTAAAGTGACATTTACCATGCTGTTATAAGTAAATAAACATTCCCCCAGACTTTAACCATGCCAGCCTTACACAAACCTTTAAATCCTGCTGTGATGTAGTTATAATACATGTCAGTATCCGGTCAAACAACTCTGTCCTTTGCTTTTGTTTGCAGTGCCAGTTTGTTTTTAATGTTGTGCTAAATGCAAACAGTCCACACTTTGTAAAAAGTTAGTGTTGGCTGACGGAAGATGTCGAGTGGAAACAGATTTCATGTCACCATGTAACGACGGCATGTATGGATTTGACCCCCAAAGAGGGGCGGTGCTTGTTTTCATGTGTGGTAATGTAAACACTCCGAGAACATTACGTTCATAAATAATGTTTCAAGGCAAAACATGCCATGTACATTTGAGCCATGACAACACTGGATACATGAGAAGTCTGTAAATGTTATATAAATAATAATATGAAGACATATATGGAGGACCGATACTGCCCAACTCACAAATAAATAAATGAATACACCAATTATTTCACAAAAAATGTTGTCAATGATAAATGTAGGCGTTAATTAATGTATGAAATGTGACTTTTGTATTTATTTTCCTTTGTATTAATGCTCCCTTTTATTTATTTTCACATTTAATTTTTCAATTCATTAATCAATTCATTTTTAAATGTATTTCTTTATTTTCGTATTTATTTCTATAGCCTATTATTTTCCTTTAGCATTTTTATTTTCCCAACATACTGTATGTATTTATGTGTTTTCGTTTTACATTTCTTTATGCATTTCTGCATTCATGTCTTAATCATTTCATATTATTTGTGGTGCATTTTAATTGCATATTAGTGCACCTATTAGGCCATTGATTGATTTATTTTTGAAAACAAAAAAAACAAAAACTGACCTTTGTAGAATACATCAGAAGCTTGGAGTCACAGTAATAACTCCTGTAGTGACACTCTATCCGGTACAGCCCTGCATGATTTAAGTCTAACCATTTATCGTCGATGGTGACATGGAAAGGTAAGCCACAAGACTTTTTTTAAAGACGTACTGCTGCGTTTCTTGCCAGCTGGAAGCAGGATGCAGGATACAGATGTAGTAGCTGCCACCCAAAAGCCACATCAGTAAATCCATATCAGGGCGCCTGAGGCAGGATGTTTGTTAAATACAAGAGACCCCATATTGTGCTGTTGTGACACACAGGATTTTGTTGGTGTTAAGAGGAAAGTATGTGGAGTGAGGCTTCATGCACCCAGTCACGTCCTGACTGGTAGATGTGTAAACAGTGATCCAGTTGGCGTCAGTGGGAAGTTACTGTGCAGGGACAGGTGTCCTCCAGCTGCTGCTGCTCACAAAGAGACAAGGCTGTAGTAGAGAAAGGGGGAAGGTGGTGCCAGTGCGTCAGGCAGGTGGTTGATGCTGAATTTGCCTATAGGCACTAAAATGTCTAGTTAAGAATGACTGCTTGTGTTGTACAGCTTGTCATCATGGATCAAACACAAAGAGCCCTTTTTTTCTTTTGCATGTATTTGTTTTTTTTTATTTTTTTGTTGTCGTTGTTTTCCCTGGGTCTTTGGTTTTTCTTTACATATGTGTAATCTATGAATTTCATATGTAGAACTGTATAAAGGGACGTGGAGAGTTTATTTCCTCATATAAATAAGAAGTAAAAAGAAAAAAAGGGGGAGAGAGAGAGAAAGAGAGAAGATACCAATCTCATGAGATAAAAATGTATAAATTAGTGACTTTTAAATACTTTTGGTGGTTGAATTCAGCCTCCCTTGTGACTAACCTTTCTGAGTCTGAACACAGTATTCACTCTGACATTTTGCATTTCCCTCTCATGTATTGTTTTGTAATTTGCATCTTGGAAAAGTGTTGAAACCTGCCAGCCAAGCTTTCAGTTAACTTCACTGAACGTTAACTGATAAGGCAGGTGT
The DNA here is from genome assembly GCF_040436345.1 of Pagrus major. Taxonomy (NCBI): domain Eukaryota; kingdom Metazoa; phylum Chordata; class Actinopteri; order Spariformes; family Sparidae; genus Pagrus; species Pagrus major. The sequence goes on from NC_133225.1 coordinate 14,528,976, forward strand.
TTTTTTACTTGTACATCTTGTGTCGAAACATTGAAGTGGGGAGTTGTGATGCCTCCCTTTTTCAAATGTCAAAAGAAGATTAGAGGTTTTCGTGTGTGTTGCAATCAGCTGGCATCTCTTGTTGTGTTTCGTCCTTCCCTGTTTGTCGAGTCTAAACCGAGCTCCACCGAGGTCGGGTTACCAGGAGTCCAATGTGCAATGTGTGTTTATCCTATAGAGCTCTATTGTTTATTCTCCTCTCGACACAAAGCTTCTATTTTGCTGCTGCCCTTCGTTACCGAGCCAATGAGACTCTTTGTCTATATGGTGTCTGTGTGGAACATGTGTGCAGTTGGCATGTCGCTAAACAATGTCCGCACTCATCTCAAGTCACCTTGGATATATGCGATGTCAGACAATAGCGACGTCATTGTGCAGGTGCCATTGTGCATGGTTGTTTATTGTGGGTTATTCGGGGAATTTCTCTTCTTCATTAGTTAATTAGTGGTTTATTACGACATCACAGCGCTTGGACAGTTTGAGTCATAATGGGTTTTTTTCTTAGAATCAAAAGTTTTAGTATCGCAGATCACAAGTTTTGTCATAACTCAACGTATCAGCATGTTATACTTCCTTCTTTACATCCTTTTGAACTTTTTTAGCATTCAAGAAAAAAAAAAGCCACATGTTTAAGTCAGCACTCATACATTTACAGTAGGCTGTTGTTCCATATCCATCATGAAGGGTGTTACCGAGTGTTGACCTCAGCTGAATCCTGATCCACCATCCACTTGTATATTTTCCTTCAGTCTCAGCCTTCAGCGCTGGTCTCTCATCAGTCAGTCTCGCTGGACGTCCTCCTGGAATTATGTCAGCTGCAGACATTTTTTGAGAGAATGGGAGGGGTGCGCTGCTCATTTACACAGGAATGTAATACTATTGGTGAGGGCACTTTTTCAAGTGTGTGCAGTGTTTTTTCACGTCTGTTTTTCTTGCATTTAGTATGTGGCCGAAAGGCATTTCCATAGTGGCCCCAAGACTGTCTGTCTGCCTGTTATGGATAGTGGTAGTGGATATCAGGGTGGAGGGTACATTCCTCAGTCGGGCTGCAACTCATGACTGTTTATATCAGTCAGTAAATTGTTTAGAGCTGCAACAATTTATCAATAAATCGATTAGTTATCAACAATTAAATCAATCGCCAACTGTTGTGATAATCATTTAATCAGTTCCAGTAATTTTTTAAGGGAAAAAAGTTTCTGATTCCAACTTCTTCAGTGTGAATATTTTCTGGTTTCTTTACTCCTCTATGACAGTAAACTGAATTTTTAATTTTTAATTTTTGGAAGAAGTTAAAAGGTAAAAGTAATTTCTTAACAAGTATGAATGTAATCATTCCAAACATGTTTTGGCTGATTGCTGCATTGTCTTCTCAACATGATGAAGTCAGTGTAACGTTTAATCATGCTGTCAGTTACAATCGACTAATGAATATCAACTTGCCACTGTAGGAACAGTGTTTACTAAGAAGCGATCCATAATGTAACGCGTCGTGTGTGTCTTAGGTGCGCTCCGGTACTTGAACAAATAGCACTACACCCCTGTAGAGCAGGCACTTAAGTGATTAATCAAGAAAATAATCAATAGATTAACTGACAATGAAAATGGTCATTAGCTGCAGCCCTGTGCCAAATGGGAAATGTAAAAAATAATGACTAATACCCATCTCGAGCTACCAGAGCCAATATTTTAAAATTGAGTTACACTCGAAAACAACCAACAGCGACATTAAATGGAAAAATGCGAACAAGCTTTAACTAAAATGAATATGAAGTAAACATATCTGTCTATCAAGTTAGGTCTTCTTCCCACACACAGTATCTACTAAAGTCTTACTCAACCCACCATTATAGGCTTTAAAGTGGGTTTTTCAAAGTTAGAGGATATGGTCAGTTACAACGGATTCCAACAGAGAAAAGTTTTCATGGCGGGGGGAAAAATAACATCCAGAAGAACCTCTTAAACTACTTGCAGCATAGTCCTGTTCTCACTCAAAAAACACTCATGTTTTTCTCAAACTCTGTGTTAAACTCTCCTTCAGTCTCTGAAACCAATTTGACTTGACCTTTAAAGAAAAAGAGCATCTGCAAAATGTATTCGTAAGCTTGTTTAGAGCATAGGTCTTAAAATTTTATATTTCACTCATCATGCACACTTTTACATCTAACCTCAAAATGCAGGGATGTGGCTTAGAGAGAGAAAGAGAGGAAGTATTTTGGGGGAGGATGTTTCCGAACAACTCAAGGACATCATCCGTGCACTCAGGAGCTGTGAGCGGCTATATTTGGTGTTATTTTTGGACAGAGCCACATCATTCAAAAGAGTTGCAGCCGTGTGTGTTGTGCCTGCTGTAATTGGTGTAAAGTCTTGTTTATACACACTTGTGTCCACTGGTTGTGTGCGATGTTGATTTTTACATATGCCCACATGCTATTTTTTGCGCTGTTTATTTCTGTAATTCCTCGCTGTGCATTTCTACCCTCACATTTAAGTACTGCATGTTTTTTTTTTTCTCCTAGTGGGTTGTTTTCATCATTGTGATTTCAGACCTTGAGGTCCTGCGGGAGAGAGAAAACAATTTAGCTATCCTTAGAGAAACATTTTCACTTCCCGGCTTTGGAAATGATGTAATGTCTGCAGACCTTCAGAAAGCGAGACAAATATGTTATTCCAAAACATTTTTCTTAGATATTGGTGTCCATTAACTTGGAACAACTTCGTTCCTAGTCTGTATGCCCAGTTATAATCTTGGCGGTGACCAAGCATCATACGTCACTGACATAAAATACATTGATCTCATTTCACCAAAAGCACAATTTCTCCAAATATAGTGAACATTCACCTCATCTGTCTGATTTGTTTTCGTTACAGCGGCTTTGCCCTTCATCATTATGACCGTCGTGTCCAAGCCATATCAACGAGGGGTTTACTGTAACGACGAGAGCATCAAGTACCCATTAAAACCAGACACCATCACCCATGGCATGCTGGCAGCTGTCACCATCTCCTGCACAGTCATCATTGTAAGTTCAGCCACAGCATCAATCTCCCCTTTCTTCTCACAGGGAGCTTTATTACGTATCACTGAGGTAACGGCAAAATCATGGAAAGTTTACAGGACTTCGCTCATTTAACAACATCCTGTGCTTTTTGCTCCATTACTAAATAGCCTTCAGGAATTGGGCAAAGTGTTCATGTATGAGGAGGAAAAGTCATTTCAATCTAATGAAGCAAAAAAGGGAAAAAAAATGGAACAAAGCTTCAGAAAAACTCTTTAATTGTTCTCCTTTTTTCCTCAGATTTCCTCTGGAGAGGCTTATCTGGTCTACAGCAAGAGGATTTACTCCAACTCTGACTTCAACCAGTATGTAGCAGCACTCTACAAGGTAGTGGGCACCTTCCTGTTCGGAGCAGCTGTTAGCCAGTCGCTGACTGACCTTGCTAAGTACACCATCGGCCGCCCGAGGCCTAACTTCATGGCCGTATGCGCCCCCAAGGTCTGCACGGGATACATGCAGGGGATCAACTGCACTGGCAAGCTTCAGGACGTCACAGAGTCCAGGTAAGAGGAGAATATCTCAGAATTATACTTGTATCACACGTTTCTAACAAGATTTTACAGTTTTAAAGGAGACCGATCATGCTTTTGTTTTCCTTTCCTTCAGTTTATTATTGGTTCTTGTGCATGTAAAAGATCTTGAAAGTTAAAAAGCCCAAAGTCTCGCACCAACAAAGCTCCTCTCTCAGAAAACACTGCTCTTGAAATACCTCGCCACTTGTCCCGCACTGAATTCCCTGATTCTTTGACATCCATATGTCACCATGTCACACATTTGCATAATTTATGCCTATATTCACGTCAGAAGTGAAGCTTAATGGAAGCTGAAACCATGACAGGGCCAACCGTAGACAGGGTGAGCGGTGCTGGCTCAGGCATGCGTGAGCTGACCAATCAGAGGACACTGGGTATTCGGGAGGGGGACCTTAAAGAGACAGGAGCTAAAACAGAGCTTTTCAGACAGAGGGAGAATACAATGCTGCTACACTGGACAGGTTGAGATAACTGCTGTGTTTTTTGAGCATGTAAACCTAGTTGTAAAATGATATAGGCCTACCTGAAAATGAGCATAATATGTCTCTTTTAATATTCTGTGACACATTAAATTAGATTTTTTTCTCTTCTCCAGATTGTCCTTCTACTCTGGTCACTCCTCTTTTGGGATGTACTGCATGCTCTTCCTTGCGGTAAGTACAGCACATGATCACTAAAAGTCTCAAGACACGGTGTAAATATGCATCTCTGTGTACAGTAAACATGAAAATATCTCCATGCAAATATCTCAGTGTGAATCTGGGAACACAGTCCCCAGATGGGCTCATCTGACAACAGGCTTACGCATCTGGATCTGTCCTCCAGGGGTAATTGTCGAGAGGAGAAAGGGCTCATAGAGGTGGTTTGTGCCAACGGACATAAAAGGACAAGGCAAGAGTTCAGAGGAAAAATGTGTATACTGAGAGAAGTGATCTGGAGACCTCCACTGCCTCTCTTCCCAGCAATGATGAAAGCAAACCATGTGCTGTGTTGTGTCTTCCAGTCCTATCCACTTCATTACCCTTGGCCTCATCTCTTTGTGTGAAAAGCCAGGCAACAGTGCTAGACAGCAGGCTTCAGGAGGCCAAGCAAAGCAACGGTGCTCAGTTGAAAGAACATTTGAAAGAAAAGACAGAAAATCTCAAACTAGTGTCCATTCCTCAGTCTCTCAGTCCTTGCTCTCCATTTTACCTGGAAAATACTGCAAACAAATCGAGCTAAGCCGTGATATCCAGCCTGTGTCCTGCAGTGTCGAGTGTGCAGAGTGTGACTCTGTGGCGGGGTCTGTGGTGTGATGCCAAATTTTGCACCTTCAACAGCAGCCCAGCAGAGGCCCAGAGAAGCCTGTACTGTTGCCAGGTTCATAATTTTTTGGCATCTGCTGGTTTCCAGTAAAAAAGGGAGTTTCAGTTCATAGCAGACATAAATTAGATTGGTACTCGACACCTTTTTACTGTTGAATCCAATTTGAGGCACATACCAGCCACTGCTTTTGCATTGAGAGGCACACTCAATGTCCCAATCATTGACTTTTTTGTTTTTGGTCTTTGGATGAGATACCTTTTAGCCTGAAACCTGATAGGACGGGATATCTATTTAAGCAAATATAGAGATGGCTGTGCAAAGCAGAAATTTGACTGCTGCATTACTTCAATGCTTCGTCAGCATAAAGAGTTATCTTTACATAACATTATGTTAATTAGGGCTGCACAAATAATCCAAATAGTATCAAGAAAACGTGTGTTTGGTGCAGTACCAGTGCTGAACTGAGGATGTTAGAGGAGCAGGGGCAGAGAAAATAAAATGGGCAGCGCACAGAAAGCTGTGATACATTTATAGTGAACTGGAAGGGCACCCTAGAGGGCACTTCATCATGTTTAATCTACCATAGGGGCATCCAAGAGGGCACATGGGCAGCATTTTTTCGAACATGGGGGCACAAGGGAGGCTGCAAATATGATCGCTCCCACTAATCGTATGTCATATCACAATCATAACATCTGTAAAATTGATCAATTGATTTTTTTACCATATCGTAAAGCCCTAATGTCTACATTCTTCAAACCTTTTATGGTGTGAAAACCTTTAAGGCGACCAAAAAAACACTTGTTATAACAATATGTCAGTAAAAACCGCAAGTTATCCCTGCCTAAAAACATGGTCTCTCCCACTGATCTCTCTCTTTTCTGTCTTTTCTCCCCTCAACCCCACCCCACGATCCACCACCCTCTGCTCTTCTTCCACTCTCCAGCTTTACGTGCAGGCGAGACTTTCAGCTAAGTGGGCCAGACTTCTCCGGCCCACCATCCAGTTCTTCCTGGTGGCCTTCGCGGTGTATGTGGGTTACACCCGAGTCTCTGATTACAAGCACCACTGGAGCGACGTCCTGGTGGGGCTGCTGCAGGGAGCACTCGTTGCTGTGCTCAATGTGAGTCTCCAAGGCAACTAACTTCATTCAAGGGAAACACCGCAAAATTTCAGAATTCCTAATTGATGTTTCCACTATTGAAGACTTCTGATCTGATCTGAGATTTTATACTGAAAACACAATGATGTCATCAGCTCACGGCTTAAAAAAAGTAAGACTTATCTCAAGAAATCATGCTCACACAACATGTTTTGACATGTTGTGTGAGGTAGCCTTCAACCTGATGACATCTTAACCATGAGTCTTACCCCTGTGGTTTCTGGCTTATGGAAAAGCAAACACGGGCGGGACGGTCCAGATCATAAGAAATATTATTTAATGGAAATCCTTCTGTTAGTGATACTCCCTTCAATGGCGAACAGCTGCTGAAGAATCCCTTCTTCAGCTTTCTTTCAGTCTCACTGTGAAAATCCGCATAGACAGGAAGCATGAGGGTAGTGTGACAGCCGCAAAGTGTGACCTGACACAAACCCACACACTCACACTGGCATGTTCTCAGGCAATAAGTCCATTCTCCTCCTCACTTCATCCAGCTGGGCTTCTTTATTGTCTGGCCACTTCCCTGTTTTGAGTGAGCCGCTGTCAGCACCGCCTTGTGGAAATTTTGGAGTGGTCGAGTGTGTGTTTGTGCATGTGTGTGTATCCGTGTGTGATTAATTGTGAAGTGAGCCCGCGCCTTTGGCCTTCACATTGCTGTGCGCAATTAGAGACCCTCCTGGGCATAGTGTTTTATGGCCGACAGGGGTTGCGCCTGCTCTCTGTGTGTTCCTCTCAGATGTGTGTAAGTGTGAGTGTCACTTAACAGCTGTGCACGAACCTGTCCAGACATATGTAATCACAGTTTCCAGCCCTGCCCTTACCTCCTCTGTATCCCTCACATGCTTTTACAGCAATCTCAGTGTGAAAAATATCCCCTGTGAACAAAGCTAACCTCCTCTCCTCTCCTCCCCTCTGCAGGTGCACTTTGTGTCAGACTTCTTCAAGAAGCGTCCGCCACGTTGCACTAGATCTGACGCAGGCGATAGCGAAGAGCCGGAGAGGAAACCCAGCCTGCAGATTGCAGACTCCGAACATGGCAACCATTACAACTATCACCACAATCCAGGCCCCGTGTGATAGCGGATGAGGCTCGGGAAGAAAGGCTGCAGCCTGCAGAACCCAAACCTGTGTGATAGGGTCCAACTCTGGGCCTTCAACCTTGATTGTGCAGTCAGCAGTGTTTAGATAACCTGGGTCACCTGCGGTCCTGACTCTGTAGGCTGCCTGCTGCAGACTCCTGATGCTATGTGAGAAGTCCTATGAGTGTGAGATGTTTAATCTTAGAGTGTCTATATGAATTTTGCCACCAGCTCTTTATATGTCTGTTTAGAAGGAGTAAAGCTAAGGATCTGGTCTGTAGCTTGCAGCCTCCAAGCCCCCATCTTCTTCCCCCTGTGTCAACCACTCACACCCTACCTACTCCCCAACCACTGGACTGACTGAGGGGGCTGCAACCCATCGCAAGGTGCCTGAGCCCCCCCTGAAAGACACCATGATGACCTCCTTTTCTCCTGTAAGAGAGAGAGGAGTATATTGTTTTTATTACATCGTTGTTGATGTTGAAGCGTATGTGTTTAAAGCTGCATTAAGTGAAAGACTCCAAACCCACAGTGACAAGGCTGTTATGATACACCAAGCGATTGGTGCTAATGTGTTAGCAACCAAGCTATACACACAGCTAAAACAGAGGACTGTGGGTCTTCTAATGAGAGTCCTCCCGGCCAAATGACAAATGTAGGTCTGATGTTCACTCGCCTTTATGCCAAGAGAAAAATATGCTTTTTTTGGCTTGAAACATGGTAATGATACAGGAAATAGCTGCCTACAGTTTTATATAATAGGTCAGTGAGAGTGGTTGGGTTTCAGCTGTATAGATGGTCTGAAAGTGCCTGAAAACCTCAGAAATCTGGGGGCGGGAATTTGTTGATTCACAGTGGGATCGGCAGTACTAGCAGCTCTTTTACTTACGGGGAGCTCTTTGATTTAATGTTAACATCAAATTTATCGCTTAATGGAGCTTTAACATTTTTTATGTTTTGATTTTTTTTGTATGTAGGGTGCCAAATTTGTTGGCAGTAGTGAAAAAAAAACAAGTCAGAAGAAGAAAGACAAGAATGTTAATATTTGTTGGTAAAAGCACAATTTGTTGATTGATTAGCTTCACTTGAGTGCACCTTAAACTGGCTTCACATTAGAAGAGTGTTGCAAATCATAACAAATTATTGCAATGGCAACCAGTTCACAGTCGATGAGCTAGTTTTCTCCGTAGATCATGCCACCCTGTTGGCAATAAAGCTCCAAAACTCAAAATGTCAGCTGCAGGCCAACCCCAAAGCTTCTTTGAAAAAAGATGTATGTCAACTTAACCAACACGCCAAACTAGCATCTGAAAGTAGTTGACAATAGTTCTCCTAACTGCCACACAAACAGGTCTGGGTGAACAATGTAATGTTTTTAAAAGTGACTACACAGGCTTGTCGTGTTCGTGATCGATGACTCACACTACTTTGATCAACTCTGATTCACTGGTTCCAGTCGAATTCAACTCCCAGCAATTATTCTTATTGGGCGTCGTGTTGTATCACTGTGTGTGTCCAGATAAAGAGTTTGACTTGCTGAATCAGCTTGATGGTGCCAGCTAGTCTGAAATTTCAACTGTGGGGAGGAAATATAATGAGTCTTAAAGGGTAACCTCACCAATTTCCACATTAAAGGTCCTGGGAAATACAGCTGCATATGAGACAAAAGAAGTATAAAGCCTTTTGTTGCTCCAGAGTAAGCTGCATTTGATCTGATAAATTGCCTCCAGTGATGCATGGAGCTGCATTGTGGGTAATGTCCATCACTGGGGGTAATTTAGCAGATTACATGCCGCTTTATACTTCTTTCTTCACTTACCCCCCAAGACCTGTAAACACACTTTAATCTGAAAAATTGGCCGAGGTTACCCTTTAAGGGTAGACTTGATGTCCAGGCAGGGTTTGATTCACCCTCAAATTTAGTGATGCTTTTCTAAAAATGTGTAAATGTAACTGTGGAGTTTATGAGTGACTTGTGTTTCCCTTGTGTTAAATGGACTGCAGTGGTAGAAACCATTGATGCAGACGACTTCAATCCCTGTTGGACTATAATGTGTCATACCACTACTATATTGCCAATCAAATCTTAAGGAATTTGGCCTCTATATTGTCTTCTTCGTTCAGTTTTTTTTATCTCCAACTATAATAATCAAAGAAGGATGAGACAGCCATTTTGAAAATGGTGTTTAATTTATTTTAAATACAAGAAGTTCTTTATCTACTCTTACAAGGTTGGAAATGCCAGCGCTGTTTTTGTGCAATCACCCCTGCTTGCCACTATGAGCCACAAATAATGTATGTACTAATGCTATGAGACATGTTTCATGTTGCGTGAAGGATGTATATACATGCTTGTGTGTTTGTATTTCATGTGTAGGTACATTTTTAATTTTGCCTGTACAGTGTGCTTTGGCCTGTGCCTTTTCAGACTGGTGGCTGTTGAAGTCGCCACACAAACGGATCCAATTCCAGGTCCAAACATAAGCCAGATGCCTTGGCAGGGCTTTTAAAGGGCTGTTGTAATGATAAAGGGTTACATACCCAACTGTGTTTTTGAAGCTAGTAACACCGCTCCGTTGCCACTTCAAAGATTCGTCTGTGTTCCTTTTCCCCTTCCTGTGCTGATAGATGGGGTTAATTTGTGAATAAGGCCTCCTGTATAGATCGTGTACAGCATGCAGACCCCTGGAGGACTGACAACACATCAGACAGACCACAAACCTGATGGGGGGGGAGACAGGAAGACAGAGAGAATCTCACCTGGTAGTGATTGTGAAGCCCTGAAGCTGAGCTGCGACTAGAGAAAGGCTGGGTACTTTTAGGGGAGGGGTGTGGGGTATCCCATGGTGAACTCCAGTCCCCGGGGTCTTCTACACATTAAAAACACAGATTTATAACAAGAAACAGCTGGAATTGGTTGCAGTGAAGTGCCCCCCCTCTTTTTGCTGCCTACATCTAAATCATCTGTGTATTCCTGCAGCCAGACTAATAGCCCAAATGAGGATGTAGAAACGTCATGTGTTTGATTCCCCTCATGGTAACTGAGGTTCTCAGCTGGTGATGTGGCTCCATGTGTTGTTATGCTTTATTGAATTAGTGCCTTAAAGTAGGCACTGGTTGGCCAGCCTCCTGTTTATATGTCAACTTGTAGGTATGATTTGTGTTTTTTGCTCTTTTTGTACATAGATTATATCTATAGGCTCTAAAACAAAGGATTTTAAATAAAGATATAATCCACATTGAATTAAATTGTTTTGTTTTAATTTATACATTTAATGTGACTGATGTTATGATAGACTGGGATGGGTAGTAACAGATAACATGTAATCGGGATTGTGAAATCAGATTACAGAAAATAAGTGCATTTAATCAGAACATGTTAATGTGTATTGAGGTTATAGTTACATCATCAAGAATTATTTGATACATTTTTCATTTTGTTTTTAATTATGGCAATTTCAAAATTATGAAACTTTAATGACCAGTGTTGCTTTAACTCGTGAAAAGTGTATCTGACACAGGGTTTCTTTGACAAGTGATCTCTTAATGATGAATCATGGATAACATAAGTTTTTATTCCTTTTTGTTTCAGATGAACATTTTGAGTGAGTGCTCCTCTTGCGTTACCAGAGCAAAGTCCTCCAACTGGCCTTGTAGCTTCTAGCCTCAGGTGCTCAAAAACACTTTGGGGTGGCAACCAACCGGGTTGCCACCCCAAAGTGTCTTTGACAATCTGCAGATGAGACCCAACAGTGAGCTATCTTTCTCCAGGAAGTAAAATTTTGTTGCTTTAAAAACCAGCAGCAACAAAAACATATCAAAAAGGAATCCGCACCTGCATGTCAGTGTTGCCCTGTGGTATTACTGTTGGTGCCACTGTCGCAAAGTCAGTGTTGGCAACATGACAAGGTTTATAGGTAACTGATCTATACGCAGGTGGTGTCATTACACAAATTGCCATGTACAGTAATTAGAATTCAGTAATTGACTACATTTCAAAGCCATCTGATGCACCCAACCCTCAGGATGGAATAACGATCTAAATTCTTGATACAAAGATTTGAGGCATACTGTATTTCATGTCAGCTGTACCTGATAGATTGTGATGTTTTCCTCCTTTTAAGCCACAGATAGTGAATTTTTTTAAATGAAATATGTTCCTGGCGAGGTCACTGTGATCTTGATTAAGCAATTTCCCTTGAATTTTTTATTTGCACAGTAAAAATTCTTCAGTGAACAAGTCAGAATGTCAACATACTCTATATTGATGTTGTAACAAGGAGTGGAGGGCACCCGTGGTTTATTAATGACTTATTATCTGGAAGTAGTTTATTTCATGATGAATCCACCATATGCTCTCAGAAACCCGATAACAGGTCTCTACGCCCGAACTCTTTTAACTCCAGTTTTATTTTGACATGCAAAAAGTTTTGGTTTTATCAGCAAAGGTTTTGAGTCATCCATCTTTAAGATTACAGTATCCACACTAGTACAATGAAAGAAGCTGAGATTTCTATTCTCTGATCAATCTGTCCTTCCTGTAGGCAATGTTTTTGAATGTAGTGGAAAACCAAAGTCACTGGAGTTTTCTTCACTTGACTTTCCTCCTGTCAGCTCAACAACAAAAGCCTTGACATACTGCACAGTACAGAGTGGAGATTTGTCAGGAAAGACGAGGTTAAAGGTCACTGCAATAGTTCAGAGACAGATTCGAGTACAAAGTTAAGAGCATATGGTTTGAGTGCTCGTGTGCAGCAGTGCTTAAAGACTTACAGTTTTACCTCTGGAGACATTCTGTCAAGTGACTGATTCATAACATGACTTCCTTGTGCATTGGATGAGTTTTTGAAATAAGAATAATTCAAACCAAGCGGAGGGTTCCAAGGACCAAGGATTTAGGAGGGGTTAATCAAAGAAGCGCCGCTGCCTGAGTGCGTCCAGGCCTGAGAATGGAACGCTCCACTAAAATAAACACATATATTTATAACGAAATAAACACTGGACCCGTGGGGACATTTGTGGGAGTTGTGTTGGCAGCGCTATTGAAAACCACTGTCGTCCCTTATTTAAAACAATATTACTCACTTGCATGTTGTGAAAGTTATGCGTACGTGGGGGCTGTTTTTTTTAACGGTGGTGTCAAAACAACTGGGAATGGAAGACATTAAGGTATTTTATTTACATGACTATTTATCCATTTAGGGTTTTCTTCTTCCTCAGGGTGACTTACAATATGTGAGTTCACAGCTTTGTCATTAATTTCTCCTGAGATACATAATCCACCCCTGCTGAATATATTATCCTTAAGGCCTAAAAGTAAATGTACCTTGTTACATTATGAGAGACGATCACTATGGTAACCAGGGCTTTTTTGAGCTTCCTAAACAGTATGTCAGCCTGTGGATGAAAATAGTAAGACACTGTGTATCTGACAGATGGATCTAGATTCTGCCCGAGGGGTTAATGAGGCGGATGAAACTGATACTCTACCTGAAGATAGACAGACTCCTGTGGGTTTGCATTATCTCTATAACTGTTCACCAAACCATCAGCATGCTGTGAATAACCTTGGAAATATGGAATAATATAGCAGATTCTGTCATGCAATATATATATATCCTGATAACAGTGTTTCATGAGAGGCTAAATATGCTGCACGACCTGTAGGTTTTATATCAAAATAATGTGGTGTGTCTGACAAACAAAGCAAATAGATAATTCCTTAGAAACCATTACAAATCATGAATGGTCTGCTCCACAGGGATGGGATTCTGTGAATGACCCAGAGCCTGGTGAGAAGTGGCTTTTGAGATGAGCGGTTTTGGGAAAAACCTCAGCACTGGAAGCAGTAAAGCATGACAGAAAAGACTCGGCTGCCAGTATTTTGATGCTGCGGTGGACGTCGCTGACTGTTAAATGCTCAAACGTTCAGCCCACTTTGGTCAGTGTCCCCGTGGGCGACAGCCATATGGTCTCAAGCTGGAATTTCAGGACCAGAAACAGGAGTGAGGAATGAGTGTGGGACAGGAGTGCAGCGAGAAAATTCTGGGATCCTTGAAGCTGATTTAAAGGGACACTTCAACCCAAAATGCTAGAAAGTCATAGAGTTGTCTGCCTTCTCTAGAATATAATGGAGGAAGAGTGCATCTGCTTATGCACAAGAGGCTACTTGACCAAGCTAATGAGCTAGCTGACCTTACAGCTCAGCAAAAGAGGACGCCGTTGATGCTTACACTCTGCAATGTCACAAGCATGAGCCTCTCATCAATCACGAATATTACTTGGACACATATGCCTCATTCTCCGGATTGACAGATCATGACCCAGTTACTCAAGATAATCGACGGACCTTGTTGTGAGCAGTTTAATGGAGGAACTATTTTCTTTCTACCAAACTACACCCGCCAACCATATTACCTCGGAGAATTAGGCGTGGGTGTGCTCATGGACAAGAGGCTCGTGACATTGCACAATGTAAGCATCAATGGCATCATCTTTGCTTGAGCTGTAATGTTTGCTAGCTCAGTTGGCAAGCTTCTCAGCTTTGAGTAGATACACTCTTCCTTCTGTGCAGTGAAAGTGAATGAAACTGCTCACAACAAAGTCTGTGGATTATCTTGAGTAATGATTTCTGGAAAGACACATTGCTGCCAAGTTGTATTTTTTGGCGGTTTGAGCACCACAAGCCAAGTGGCATCCTGTTTCCATATATATTTGAGAAGAGGCAGACAACTCCAAAACTTGACTCACACTCACACCAAAACAATCTAGATGGATAAATAGCACTACAGGTCTGGGGGGAAATATGTATTTTTAATTCTGGGGTGAACTGTCCCTTTAAGGTCCTGAAATAATGAATAATTGTATTCTCTGGCATGTTCCAGCAGGAGTAGATTGAAATTGGGGTGGCCTCACCAGACCCTCGAGGTCCTGGTAGAAACTGACAGAGAGAACATGGAGGCAACATAAGACGCAAAGGGAATCAGGGGTTTATAAAGCTGAAACAGACATGGAGGAGAGCTGCTTCACTTCCATGATCAGAAGTGGATAAATGGGAGGCACAGGCACAGTCTTGTTCTTCAACCTGTGTTAAATTTAACTTTATTATTTTGCGGGTTCCATTGAGCTGGAACTGTTTATATCCTGCTTTCAGCACTCGAAGGGGGGAGCGGCCTCTGAGAAAGTCACTCAGTGCTGCACAGTCACACACCCGCAGTGACACAGACAGACTTCTGACCCTCTGTGTCTGAGGACATGAGGGGCCTTTGAGGAGAGAAGAGAGAGGAGAATTTGTACAGAGGCCTACAACAGGAACTTTTACAGTTGTCTGAAGATCTAGCTTCATGTATTATGACACATGATTCTGCAGCACCGATTCAGAGGTGTCACAGAGAGCAGCTTCTGTTACTTTCTCATGCTGCAGGCCGGTGGAGACATTTTTAGCTTGGCGCTGTATTCTAGCAATTAAAATGCCTCCAGAAATGAGCAGCTAGTCTCTGTTGTTTTTCTCCTCCTCCCATTATAGACAGTAGCTGGTCTTCCTGTTCCATTGCCAGAAGTATTGCTTTTGCAAAGAGGCACACTAATTAACCCCTTTTCTATTCCGCACACAAACATTCACACACATACCGACATTATTAATGCAGGTTCGTCAGCCAGTGTCACGGCCTTGTGTAATTTGAAATAACAGCATGAATATGTTATTTTATAATTAAGCCCACCAGACTCAAATCTCATGGATTGTCTGCTCTAACCTCGTCTGTGCAGAGGGAATAATTTTATGATCAGAGTTTTGAAATCGTGCAGAGGTTCAATGTGTTACTCACAGACTGCATTTCAATGAGGCAGCTGCTACTGACCTTACATATTTGATCAGTTTAGGCACACATCCCTGCTTTCTGAGCTTTCCTTTTAAATTTGTGCATTAACAACAGGAAACCGACAGTCATTTTACAAAAGTAGACATGTTTGTAGTGTGGGAGCGTCATCCTTCAAAATACTCAGCTCATTTTTCTACAGTTACAGTGCTGTCAGGTAGCCTGTTTACATATAAATGGAGCATGAAGTTTGTTCCTATTGGACAACATCCTAGTTTCCTTTCCATTTACAATTAACTCACTGAGAGCATTTTATTTTAGTTTAATTTTTCCAGCCCACTAACCTGCAGCTGTTTTGCCCTCGGAACTGATCCATAGATTTAATCAAATTGGATATATTTAGAGTTTTTTTCCCTTTAACGACATGACACCTGTTATTCATTTTCCCTTCCAAAGCCGTGATTAGTTTGTGGCACCTTTAAATACACAACTAAGCCTGTGGGAGAGTGACATCGAGACAGAGGAAGATGAGGAGACTGGTAATGTTGATGATGATGCTGATGTTGATGACAACAACAATGATAATGACACTAACCTTTGCACTTGACAGGCCAGACTGAGTTAATGGCAGCAGGGAAGCTTCACTGTGACAAACAACTGCAGCCAGAAGTTCAGCAGCACTTTGGTCATGTAGGCTGGCACACTGTAAAATGCCCTATTGAGATCTTATTCTTCAGGAGTTTATCTTAAATTATTTTGGTAAAATAACCCATCTATCCTAATAAATGTTGTTATTATCCTGATTAGAACTGCTGTAAATCACCTCCATACTGTATCCCGTCTTCAAACTGACCTCTGTGGTCTCTGAGAGTATGTTCAATCCCAGACTGGTGTCCAGCCATGTTCACTTGCTAACAGCCAGTCACTTGCCAAAGACAGGTACAGCAAAAAGTGCCTTCCTACTTTTGAGTTCTGGCCATTTCTCACAAACTACACCTCTAATTCAGTGATAAGCACATATGGTTACATTTCCTTCTGACACTTTGAATCAAAATTTAATGTTCTTTCCATGTGTTGAGTCAAAAAGGTACAGTAATTGTTCAATGATGAGCTGTGGCTGGTACCTTGGGCCACCAAGCACTAGTTTGCAGATAGGGACCAAACCTTCAGGAAGACCCAAAAATAGAACCTGGATATGATAAAGTGATTATATCCCCCTGCTGCTGCCTCAGGGCCATTTGGGCATTTCCAGGAAGGATGAGGAAGTTGTCACAGAAAGTTATATTATCTTTGATCTGCTGATTTTACTCGCAACCTGAGCTGTGACCAGGATAGGTGTCTTATAGCAAGTTGTCTTAAAGAGAAATGAGGAAAAAATCATATTCTGGGCTCTATGATAATGTCAGGCTTTATGTCATTTATTATCAAAATCGGATTATAGTTTGGCATTTGACTTTTAGCTATAATGCTCATATCTGGAGCATCTCAACAATATGAGAAAGTTATACTTCGTTGTCTGATAAGTAGTAAGTCAGAGCAGGTGGTTGCTGCAAAGATTTTTACATTAATGTAATACTGGAAATATACTATTCAGTCTCTTGCAATTTTGTGTCTCCGAGAGGGAGTTCAGAAGATCCTTGTCAGGAGTGATGAGACCACGCACGCACACTCTCACAACCCAATTTTCTAGAGATCAGTCCAGTTTGGACTCATCATTGCCCACACAGCCAGTGTGTTTTGCAGACGTTACACTCTCGCTTGCAATGACCTGCTGGAAAGAAAGAAGTAGTGAGTGAAACGTAGTGAGGCAGGGAGCAGTGAGCAGCTCTTGGCTGTAGTAGAGGTGGTCGTAAACAGTCTGAGGAGGTATCTAAAGCTCTCTCGTCTCCAGCTTCCAGTCTCCAGTCTCTTGGCCTTTGCATGTTGTCTTGGACAGCAGTTCTATGCTCGGGGGCCCGGCTGTAGGGGCCTTGCCGGATAATGGCACATTTCTTCCAGGCAGCCTTGGGAGCGAGAGCCAGAGAGGGAGAGAGCAGAAGCAGCTTATCTGGCTGTGAGCCATCCTCACCACTACCACCAGTGACCCCGATGAGGGATTTATATATTTATATATTTACGCTCACACACCGCTCCTCTCGCCTCGGCAAGGGGCTTCACGTCACCCCCCCTCAACCCTGCAAGTCATGCAGGACTTTATAGATTTATGGTTGAGGGGAAAATGCGTCCCGCTGTGGAGCAGCAGCGACACTGAGAGGTAAACAAACCTCGGGCACGTCGCTAGAGGCCGTGTGTGACAGGGCCTCTGTTGGGAAACAGCCCAAGGTCCTGTTTCAGGGCTGGAATGATGTCATTCCAAAGGGACCAGAGGCGCGTAGTGGAGGCCACATGGATGAATACAGGCTGTAGTTATTAATGCACAAGAGTGATAATCAAGAAAGGTGGAGGTTTGTCTCTGAAAATAATATACAGTAACATGCTGTAAAGCTCACATGCATGGGCTCATACAGGGACCACCCATCTCATCAGCCGAGGATGGTATGAGCCTCTCGCACAGCTAGGTTACAGTATTTAACTCCTGACACTTTTATAATGCTGCTCTGTTATGTTTAAGTTTCCAGATTTAGATTGCACAGACTTCTGTATTATCTTATGGGGCCAGAGAGAAGATACAGGCCTAGCATAACATGTGTGTGTGGATTTAACCCATCAGCGAGCTCAACACATACGATTCAAACACCGCTAACTCAGCATTGACACAGTTTAAGGGATGGTAATTCACAAATAGCAACATGTTTTTGTAAATGACACTTTAACTACATTTTTGAGGGACTCAAACTGAACGGCCTGACTGGTTAGTAAATCAGTTACATTGAATATACACTCACTCACCCCCAGTGGGGTACAAGGGTGTTTATATCAACCTGAACTTAACTTCACATAACACTCCTGTTTATGTAGTTACTCCAATTATGGTCTGTCTTTGTGATAACACTACTTTATGCTGACTCTTGGGACAGGTCTAATTCTTGCCATAAATTACAGTAAAGGAGACAACATATTTTAATCATTTTATTTTGGGTTACTGCTAGAATAGGTTTACATGCTTCAATGCTCAAAAAACACACTGGTCTCATATAACAGCCCTGTCGTCCCTCTCTGTTTGAAACGTTCTGTTTTAGCTCCTGTCTCTTTAAGGCCCCCACTCCTTAATACCCTGTCTGCTCTGATTGGTCAGCAACACACGCCTGAACCAGCCCCACTAACAACAACAGAACAGCTTTGCTAAATCAATTCTTACATGCCAAACTAGCCGCCAAGCATAATTTATGCAAATGTGTGACGTAGTGATGTCATGAAGTCACAGAATTAAAGGCAGGACTACTGACGAGGCGTTTCAGGAGCAGTGTTTTCTGTGGGAGAGAGGAGCTTCTGTTGGTGCGGACTTGGATCTTTTTACCTTTCAAGATCTTTTACAGGCACAAGAATGTAATAACACACTGAAGGAAAGGAAAAAGAAACAAATTAGTTTTCCTTTAAGATAATTACATTTATTTTCTTGGGTAGTTGTTGTCCATGTAGCTGCAGCAGAGACTGAAGGACCACAAGGGGAAATGGGAGGCCTGGGTCTGGTCTCCCCTGGAAAATACAAGATGCCTTCCTGTGCCAGAAATCTGCACATCGAGAGGGAATAGTGAATGAAAGAAGGGAAAATGTTAGTGTGCACGCTGCCAGCCAAGAAGAAGAAGGTGGTTCATATTCCATCAAATTCAACAATCCTCTGAAGAAGGGAAAGCGCTGGCAAGAACTGGAGGAGGAAAAGGAAGGAGAAAAAAAACCTGCATTTACCTCAATAATAATAAGGAAAAGTAAAGAGAGACAAACAAACATGGATGTGGCTGAGTTCTCTTTTTGCATTATAAAAAGCAGTGAAGATGGAGCTTATAATATAGAAAGTTTTGCTTTCTTGGATCACGTAAGGTAGACATTATGGCTCAAATTTCCCTGGCTGCAATTTGACCTGAAGTTGTCTGCAGTTTCGCCTTATGACACAGCAATTAGGAGGTTAAAAAGAGGGAGAGAGAAAAACAGGAATCAAAACTACAAGCTGTCCCTTAATCACAGAATGTGGGAACGAGAGTGTCACCGACTAGATCGTTACCATTGTTCGAAAGTGACCAAATACATTTACTCAAGTTAAGTACTATACACATTTGAAGCAGGAGAGGCAAGTTTTCAATTTGCTCCCTTCCCTGCATTTTCCTGTGGTAATATAGTTGGCACCGAATAGCATTGTGAAAGCAAGGAACGAACACAGATGGTGGTTTATCACTAATCCATGTTAGTTTTATGCTACTTCGCATTACTTACTTTGATGCAAAGAGTTGCTCGTAACTTTGCTGGTTAACATTTTTAAAACAAAACATATGATCAGTTTATCAATAAAATACGATGCATTCTTCTAGATTTAATAAGGGGGTAAATTGGCTTCACATTTAATAGTTGAAAGAGTTAAAGGAATAAAAAGTTCCACACATATTGGTTTCATTACTAAGTGAACAATGAGCTCACTAGTTTGTGGCTGTTGTAATTTAATAGTTCACGCAGAGATAACTGTTAAACACAGCTTCATGTTTCAGACGAGAAGAAAAGGAAGAAGACGAAGAAGAACAACAACAACAACAAGCAGAAGAGGATGCTGTGGGCTACATTAAACAGCTGATGTCTTCTGTTTACAGTTACAAGTAACCTAAATGTTTAAAAATGTTTTGCTTTTCAACAAGCCTTTTCTCAGGTTTAATCTAGATTTGAAACATCTTTGGACTTGAAGTCAAACCCTGCTGGGACAGTACCTAACAACACAGCTGCATCCAACACCTGACACAATGAGATATGAACATAAAGTTACAGGTCTGTCATTGATAACAAAAAATCATCTAGTTTTAGAAAACAATGTCATTTTTTTTTTTTTTTGACAAGGCCATCTTCACAATTTTAATAATCTCACTGATGAAAATGTATTATATAGCAAGTTGACCAAACCACTTAGTTAACCAGATGGCATTTTTCTACTTGAAATACAATAAAATGAATTTAACAGAACTCGATAGTTTATAGGTTTTACAAAAGGCAGCTTTTAAATGTCAGCAATTTTAAAAAATCAAAGTCGTAACTCTTCATAACATGATAAATATTTGTGTGAACATGTGAAAGTATGAGGATCTCACTGGGCGGTAGAGAGGTTATATAAATCAGTTTCCATTTAAATTCAGGATATATAATCCTGTCCACAGGCACCTCATGGGTGAAGGGCAACAGTGAAGGGGCGAGCTAAGATTACATTCTATTTTGAGTGCTGTAATTTCTGAAATATTATTATTATTTCTGTAAACCCACTGGGGTAAATCCATCAGTGGGCTTGATGTTTGTGAAAACACCTGAGAGTAAATCATATGATTTAACTGCACCTGTGCATCTATGTGTTGACTTAAGATAGGCTACATGTATACCTGCATACGTCACATCTCCACACACATAAATACTCCAATTTTATGAACATGCACCTTCCTGTCTTGAATCCTCATTGACTTACTGTTAGTTCGGCATTTACAGTATAATGGCGACACCAAGTGGTACAAAAGTATAATTGCAGTGTGCTGCTGGATACAGTATACAGTAGCCTTTAGTTCAGTGCTCTCTCCTAACCGTAGAAAGCCTTCACTATTCACAAGTGGATATTAAATATGTAATTCATCTGCAGGCACAGTTAGGAGCTGTTTGTCAGTATTTCTTGGACTGTTTGCTGTGTGGCAGGTAAATTAAAAAACAACCAGAACAGCAGGTTGTTGTACCAACATTTGAAGTTATATAACTATGGATTAAAAGTCCTAATTGCTTCAATTCCTGAACATTTCCTCTCCCCTAGCTTTAATATGAAAGAGTGCTGACTATGACTTATTAGGCTACCTAAGCAGCAGTACTGTGCCCTGGAATCACAGACAGAAGAAATACTGTGCAGGCTTCCTTACAGCCTTTTTCAGTTTTAATCTGGCAGCAATACCTCTGTTGAGCAGCAGGTGGCAGTATAGTGTAGTGATCCAGCTTGTCCGTCTACAGGTAGAAACACACAACAGACTTTCATCAACACAGTGTTTGAGTTTAGATATGGGAGACATCATTATATTGACTGTTAACTGCCTGTAACGAAACAAAAGTGAAGTCGTTCCATTATTTAACATCCCACTCTTTAAAAATGTGACTTATTAGTGCTATTAATTCAGGGGAAAGTTCAGTATCTCTAGTGTAATTTAGTCAACCACAAGCACAAGTTGACATCTATCTTTTATTCATCACTGGGTGATTGTTTTTTGTTTTTGTTTTTTAACAAAAAACACAAAAACTACAATGCTTTTTGCTCTCAGTTTGAACATCCAACATATCATTTCATTCTCTACTACATCCCTTATCCTCCTCTGCATAAAAAAAAATAATTTATGTATTCTCCTCCCTGTTCTAACATACAAATTAACACCTGACCTGCACTCAGGCTTGCCAACACTCATGTAAAGTGGAATCCCGCGGTAGTAACTGCACACATTTTGCCAGAGAGCGTCTCTCCGCTGTGTGAGAGATGAGTGACAGCACGCGCAGAGTGCTGTCAGTAGCATTTGCAAGTCAATGCTCAGATTTAACCTCTTCACTCTCCCTTCAGTGTGGCTCAACTGCCTGAATTCAAAAATCAGCCACTGTAGAGATGCTCTTTTCTCTCGGCAGCAGACTGTGAGAATATGAACCGTCGGGTTGACCTTGTCGAGAAATTCCACTGGCACATATGTAGTTTTTGCAACAAGACGCCATGAGGAAACTTTCTTAAGGTTCTCTTGCTTCATCATTACATTTCTGGATTTCAGGGCCAAATTGTGCAAGCTGGTGCTTTCACAGACATTTGGAAAGTCAAGAGGAGATTGTATTCCACTTCACTGCAGAGACACACAAATCATCCCATTGTTCTGACTTATTAGGAAAATATGCCAGGGAAAAGGAGAGGTGTACTTTCCCTCTTTCTGAGGTTACAACGGGACCTCTCTGCTAAAAGAAAGAACTGTTTAGTAAATACCACAGATGCAGATGATTCAGTATTGATCCCTTCAGTGTTGTGTTGTGTGGTGTGAAGACTGGAGGAGACTTTTGAGCGGGGAGACAACGTTACGGCACGACACTGGAATTCCCAGATACACATGCCTGTGGGCGGAAATGTGTCAGCGTCTGTTTTATGTGTGCATACGTGTGCGTATGTGTGTCACAGAGGGTATTTATTTGTATGTGCCTGCAAGGAGGAGAGTGAGGTGTGTGTGTGTGTGTGTGTGTGTGTGTGTGTGTGTGTGTGTGTGTGTGTGTGTGTGTGTGTGTGCATGTGAGCATAGCTGCTGCTGATGTGGGTCATTACCCCTTCCTTCTCCCAGGGGCCATGCAGCAGGAGAGGACAGAAGGGGAGGGGATGGATGGAGGGGTGTGGGGGCAGAGGGGGGGATGGGAAAAATGGAGGGTGGTAGAGTGGGAGTTCGAGGAGGAGGAGGGAGGGGTTGAGGGTGTGTGTGTGTGTGTGTGTGTGAGGATGTGTGTGTGTTAGAGAAGGTGGGGAGGGGGGAGGGGGGCGGGGGGTTACCCCAGAGGAGTTGAGACCAATAAATCACGGTGTGTCTCTGCGCTGACACCCAGCTTGTCTGATGAGGGACAGGGAAGGGCTGGGGGGGGGGCGAAATGAGGTAGGGGTGGGGGTGGCGGTGAGGGTGGGGGAAGGCACCACTGTGACAACACTGTGGCCTTGTCTTCATGTCACTCAAGCCCACGCTGGGCAGGAGCCATTCTCGACCCCATCCCGAAGGCACCGGGGGAATTGGGGAGAGGTGGCGGTGCCGGGAAGGGTGGGGAGCAAATAGGGACACCACAAAACCAGAAGTTTATGACCCCAGCTAAAGCCCGTCCTCCAGTATGATCCTTTATCCCATGGGATGTCATTTGATGAATTGAGCAAAGTAAAGGAACAATCCCCTCTTTAACTTGCCTCCAGGGCTCCATTTAATTGTATTCTAGTGCTTATTTTGAAATGAAATGTCATTTTTAAAGGTCTGTTGTGCAGGATTTAGAGGGATCTATCAGAAGAAATGTCATATGATATTGATCATTTTATTTTTTATTAGTATATAATCACCTGAAACAAAGAATCATTGTGTTTTTGTTACCTTAGAATGAGCCTTTAATACCTACAGAGGTAGCAGGTCCTCTTCCACGGAGTCGGCCATGTTGCACCGCCATGTTTCTACAGTAGCCCAGAATGGTACAAATGGAGAGAAGTGAAGAGGCTTCTGTAGACTTGTTTCACACCAGACGAGCTGTAAGGAGCCATTTAATGTTTTTCTTTTGGTTGTTTTTTACATTTTAAAACAAGTCTCCATCTATGTCAGTTGTTTAGGAGAACACTGCAATACTGATTTGCTGTGAAGCTCCAGAACTTTTTTGTGGACTACAAAACTTAACTCGATTTCCCAAAGGCATGAGGGTGGGTCAAGAAACAATGTAGACGCAATCTCAAAATGCAGCATATCTTGTAGCTCCAGTGCATTCAGGTCTGTAAGGCCAGTGTGGCTGGTGCACAGTTGTAGGTCTGGAGAGATGGTCTTTGATTCAATACCTGATGTTTACCATCAGTATTTAACATAGCTGAACACTTTACAGAAATCAATAGTACAAGTAGCTCTAGAGCAAATATAGTGAAGTTATAGGTGAATAAACGCACCAGCAGCAACACCACTGCTCACTCTGCTGTGGTTCAAGTGTATTTTTCTTCTGAGCTTGATTTTTAGAGGGTTTCTGCAACTCATACTTTTGTTTTTTGTTTTTTTATGGGATCTCAGAGTACAATCCCACAAGCATCAGACAAGTGAAGCTTATTGATCCAAACTGTCTCGTGGCGCTGCCTTCCCATGAACAAAAGACGTCATTAGTTCATCATCTGTCCAGTAGACCTTATCCTCTGTTATCAGGGCATCATCTAGTGCTAATACCATCCTCACATGTTTGTTGGCGACCGCAAGGGAATTAAGTTTCGTGGGAAGCAAACTTGTTTTCATCACCTCATTTGAAAGACACTCCCTCCTGATGTTTTGCCACTCGGTAGTAATTTGCCTGCTGTATCGATAACTGGCAGTTGTAGTTGGTAAGAGATGCTGCTGCTCCCTCGGGCACTTTTCCACTGTCTCGCCCTCTGAGACAGGTGTGCGTAGGTGAGCATGTGTTTAGTTGCACGAGTTTGACACAATTGTCTCTTTACAACCTCACACGACCGAGCTAAAACCAAAAGCTCCCGCAGCGTTACGACCATTGTGTCCCGTCCCTATTGTGGGGCCACTTTGATGTCCCGCTGCTCTGAGAGAAGGGCACTGTGGACTTGGTGTATTTAATCACTGGAGCTCAGCCAACACACACACACACATACACACACACACACAGCACACTCCTTCATCTGACCTGCCAATAGCAATAATATGTGTCCTTCACTTATCATTTTCTATCATCTATATTATTATGCCTCCCCCCAGCACGACGCTGCCTCATACATCCTGTGCACCCCCAGCCAGGCAAGCACCCCCACCCACCTCCACACACACACACACACACGCACACACACCAACATGAAACATCTCCCCGTGCAGCAGCAGACTGCAAAGCACTGCATTCCTCATGACTTTCTTTTTCTAATAAATGTGATCCCAGAATCCGGGAGGGAGACCAGTGCTGTGCATTAAAATTCATGGGAAAAAATGGCAATAAAATCTTTCTTTCTCTCCCTCTCTCTTTCCCTCCTTCCCTCTCCCACTTGCTCCCCTCACCCTTCCCTCTTTTTCATTCCCTCACTTGTCTGCTCACACACACACACACACACACACACACACACACACACACACACACACACACACACACGCACGCACGCATGCACTCTTTTTTTTCATCACCCGTGTGCACTCTCCCTCTCGTTCAATCTCTAACCCTCCTACTGGCTCGTCTTTCTCAGCATCCCCCCTGCTGTCCTTCATCCTTTATTCTCTTCCTCCTCCCTCCCTCCCTCCCTCCCACACCCCCTCTCTGTCTCTTTCTCACACACACATATATCCACACACACACACACACACACACACACACACACCCATCTATATTTTCCAACTCCACCTCTGGCAGGTTGTGATTTCCACTGTCAGAAATTGCTTTTTCAATATCTCTCTCTCTAATTATGAGCCCCGCCAAAGGGGTCGTGCCACCAGAATACCAATTTTTCCACCATTTCTCCCTTCGTCTCCAGAATAATGCCCCCCCCCCCCCCCCCTTTTTTTTTTATTCCAGGTAACAACAATGCACAGGTTCGATATATGGGCATGCAATCGTTGCAGCATTATCACTGTTGTTTGTGTGGGTTCTGGCGCCTTTCTCTGGCCCTTATTTAGATCTATTCTGTCTTTGCTTGTCCGGTCAGTTCCCTGTGGTCATGATTAATTTTTGACATCCAGAAACGAGCAGGATGATGCAGAAGTTAGAGCTAGAGTCTATTTATTTCCACATCAACGAGGACGAAATGGTGGGGGAGCCTGCGATTTTTCAATGCATTGACGGGCTTGTGGGGAGAAAAAGGAAAACCACTGAATCCTGATACAGCCACCACCACACCAGCCCTCAATCACTCCCTGTGCCCAGGAAGGGGTTAACCTCACACAGCAAGTTGTAGCTCGCTTGATTGACGTGCGGAGCACTGTGCTCCCCGCACGCTCCAATCAGCGAACGGTCAGCGCGCCCCACGTGGGTCCCCTCGACGCTCATTGGCTCGCTTTAGCAGTGTTTACTGTGCCGAGGCCGAGCCCCACGTGGAGATTTTCATTCAATCACTGAATATTTCCTCTGCAGCCCTTCTTCCTAAAGACATTTTTGTGCACTTTTCCCAAAATTAAAATTCCCCTAATTGCGTGGATAGATTTTTCAATTACACGACTCCACGAGGATGAACCTAATTACAATGCAGCAGCAAACGAGAGGCAGCAAAAGGTTTCCCCGCAAACATCATCAGGCTATTTGAGGAGCAGCATTGTGTGATATTCTCTCAGTATTTCCAGCTTTTTTTTAAAGGCTGGATAGGATTGGGTGTTCTTCATGATAAAGCATTAGGTTACTAATTCTGATAAAACAAACTGTGGAGTGAGTGGGGGGTGGGTGGTAAGCCAATGTCTTTAGGTGCCCCCCTCCTCCTCCTCCTCCTCCCTCCTCCTCCTTAAAGAAAGCTACTCATATGTTATGTCCCATTGAGGATCAGAGAAGGGGGGAGTGAGAGAAGTGAGGGACTGGGAGTGTTGTGTGTGTGAAAAGAGTGCAGAGACAAAAGAGGCTGCGGCTGCATTCAATGTGCCGGTGGTGTGTCCGTCTCCGAAGCCACAAGCAAAAACCACATCCCCCCCCTTCTTTCTCCCTCTCTCTCTCTCTCTCTCTCTCTGGCCTTTTTTATGCTACACACGGCGGCGACGAGGAGATACCGGAGAGGGAAACCGATTGCGTTATTTGCTGGAAGTTGAGGACTTGGAAGGAAAGCTTCCCCGTTGGACCGGGTGTTCCTCCGCCGTCCCCCCCCTCACTACTACACGTCGAGCGGTGCGGCGCGGCGCGGTGCGGTTTGGGGTTGGAGATATAACCCAGAACAAAGGAGTGTTGGAGCGAGGAATGAGCGAGCCGAGACTAGCTTCGCCTTTACCTTTGAAACCGGGCCAAATGCCTCTCTGAGACCAACAATAAGTGCATCGGCTGCTGCTCGTGTTTCTCGACGAAGCTTTCCGCCCCAGAAGGGAGAAAGAAGAAGGGCGAATACGAGAGAAGAGACACGCAGAGGGAGACGCACAAGTCGGCGGCTACAATGTTCCCTCAAAACCGACCACCGGTGAGTAAGCTACGCTACTATGAAGCCGTCTACACGCCTTTTAACCGGGTTATTGTTTCATACCCGGAACCTCCATTGAATACGACGTGTCTGTGGTGATTTTTTTTTATAAACCGTATTGAGCTCTAGTTATAGGTCCTCAGTGAGAAAGTGCAAGCCGAAAATTGTTTGTCTTTGTCATCCCTTACTCTTGTATTTCCGGGGACTCCTTTTTGTGTTGAATATACTTCATAGTCTCTAATATGCGATCTTTGTTTCATGAAGGTCAGTGAGATGTATCTTTAGCCCACCTTAATCGGTGTCCAACTTTGCTGAGTGGCTTTGTGTGTGAAACCTCATGTCCTTGGTGTCCACCTCCGCCGGTTTAGAAACATGGAGCCTCCTTCTATTTCCACACTATTGTGGAGTTGACCCAGATGATGAAGTGTGTGTGTTTGTTTGTCCCTTCCTCACACAGGAGGGGTGAGGAGGGGGGGTGAGTCAGCTATGGCTTGTTGACACCTTCACTCGATGATCTGCCCCTCTCAAGTACCACTCATTTTCACCCCAAACAAAAAAATAATAATCTGCCTTCTTCTTTTTTATTTCTTCTTTTCAACAACCTCAATGGTGTGGCTGATTTTTTGAAAGACTGGAAACTAGAAGCTATACAGTATGTGACTGTAAAAAAAAAAAAAGAACTGAAATCAGCATGCTGTCTGTGTTTGGAGACAGATCCCTACGAGAGAGATATTCATGCTGCACGGCTTTAATTTGTTTTAGTCGAGTTAGGTGGAGAGCTTTTGAGCGGACTGAAATACATAAACACTGGTCCTCCAGCTGTGTGAAGTATCAATTAAGACCTGCTCATTTGCCTAACCCTCATCTACATCCCTCCACCCCCACCCCTGACAGTGTTTTGACATTCATGTCCCATGCATTGGAGCCAGATTAAGCCCACTGTGACGTATAACTTCATGTGAATGTGTGTGTGTGTGTGTAAGCCACTTTAATTAATTCTGCATTGTTAGTGTGTTTGCATAATGCTTAAATTGCACTACCATGATGCATTGCAACTTTTATTTCACCCTGTACTTCCTCTGAGTGATAAAAGGATCCTGTGAGTCCCCTCTACACAAACATACAGCACACACACAAACATCACACACACCCCAGCAGCAGCTGTGTATGTAGTGTAGCTGACTGCAGGAAGGCAGGGCAGGAGGCAGACTGTGGGTCTGTGGTTTGCACTGTAAACCCAATCCCTCTCATCCAGCCTCTCCTCGCTGTGTTCCTGTGAGAGCTCCAAACCACATCTTAATGTATGGGCAGGCGTCCCAGGGCGAGAGGAGCAGACTGCGGCGGGTCTGGGTGGAATGTTTAGGCCAGCGGCCTCGTTTCATTTCAACCCTCTGCAGATCTCAGCAGCACCGTCGGGCCATCAGTAGATCTTGTTTGCACCTCCGAGTGAAGGGCCACTCACCCCGGCAAACTGTTTAATCCCTGAAATGCAAGACTGGCAGGAGCCTGTCATCACTGGCTACTGGTCTGCTGTGAAGGATGTGACCCATATATTACATAAATACCTGACCCATATTAACAAATGTATAGCTATTCTTCTTCACATAAAAACCTAAGAATATGGTGCACTTTCAGATCTCAAACAAGAGCGGTTGTAGCGTCTAGCACCTAATGTAACCTGCATGTTTATCGATTCTTACAACAGATCTTCCCTTAAGATTGTTCATGTAAAATATGAACTTGGTAATAACTTTTTTTCTGGGCTAGACTGTTTCCACCATATAGAGCACATGCATATAGTCACAATTTCTTTTTATTTCTATGGTGTGAAGTTAGGGCTGGAGGAAAACATTGATTCTTAGATGCTTCTCGATACTCTTGAATGGTCTCAATGCAGGAAAGTCAATCAGAAATTTAAAACCCAGTTCTCAACATCATGATTCCCTGTAACAATTTTGTGCTGGACTCTTACGGCTGAACCAACTGGATGATGAACTAGGGTTGCAACTAATGATTATCTCCATTATAGATTAATCTATATCTTCAGTCCATACAATGTCAATTTCCAAAAAAATCTTCCTCCCAGAGTCCAAAGTGACGTCTTCCAATTGATTCTTTAATCCAACCATCAGCCCCAAACCCAAAGACTCTTCATTTAGTGTCATAAATGACCAAGAAAAGCAACAAATTCTTAATTTTGAGCTCGAAAATGACTAAATCGCTGCTTAATCGATTATTAAGATTATCAGAGTGGTCAATTCATTTTCTTAACACATTATAAAATGGGCTACTTCTTGAGTTTTGGTGAGGATGGCTGAGTGTGAGCAAAGATAATGGGAAAAAAATAATCTGTTTATTCTAATGATGGCAAATAAACAATGTTTTCCAAGTAGCAAGTGGAGAAAAAATAAAGCACAGAAATAAAACATTTTTAGTTGCATAAAGATGCATCGAGTATCGTGTTATAAAAGCATCATAGCCCTCTAAGTCATAATTGAATAAAATCATGAGGTGACTAGAGAATCCTTTTTCTCAAAGTGCAATGCAAACATCTGTAATCAAACATCTTGCACATTCATTTTATGTCCTGACTAAATACAGAAACATACCTAAGCCGAACTTCTCCTCACAAGAGATTAACAATCTAATTATGTGAACAGACGCAATGACACTATGGTGCCTACATGACATAAACATGACAGAGAAGCGTTCTTGAAAATGCTTCAGGCCCTCGTATGTGCTCAGATGGTTTTTGGGATTTTTGCCAAATAAAGTAGACTAGCTGAGAAGTGTATAGGACATGGCAGGCATGGCCAGCTGTCTTAAAGCCTTAATGTTCTTTCAGTTTCCCCACAGTGACAGAAACATACAAGGCTGAAAATGGATGAAGAAGAAAGCATCCAAGCAGAATATGAAACCGTATTCAAATCAGAAACTACCAACTTGTTTTGTTGGCCTGCAATGATACTAACCATTGATTTAAAGATCTCTCTGTTGCCAAAGCGGATCTAATCTGTGGGAGATAATTTAATTGTCAGTGAGTGCTCAAATACATCCAAACCTCTCCAAGGTCACAATAAGATTATTCATAATATTAGCAACAGCCCTCGACAACCATTTTATCCTGAACAATACCCTGGGCTGGGGGAGGGTTTTTTTTTGAAGGCTACTAATCGTGGGTGAATCTTGGTTGAATTATTGCTGTCATTCATACCCATTTCGGTAATGTGTTTTTAGTCTATCATGGCAAACAGTGATCACACAGCTTTCTAAGACGTCATATCATTTAAACCACTGATTTGGTTGCTACCCAGACTGTCCTCTGTAAACATTCATTAAACTTTTCAGAGCTTCTTCCTGGTTCAACATAGACTTAGCTGCTATATGTACAAACGGTAACTGTAGTGGTTGGTACACACAGTTTGGATGTGTTTGCCCCAGTCTTTTCTTCCAAATGCGTTGGATTGGATAATACACTTCATGTGGATTTGTTTATGACTGATTGTCTGACTGTTGCTCGTGCCTGTCCCAGTGGATTATCTTGAAAAGCTCATTTTTATGTAGCTCAGTCCCCATGGACCTAAACAAATTTAAACCCCAAAAGTCAGAGTTTTGGCTTGATGTTTGTCTTTATCAGTTCCTGCTCTACCATTTTAGACCCGTTCTTTGTTATAGTATAATGAGTTAACTTCACCTTCAGAAGTGTAAGTAGTCAAATATGTAACCCTATACCAATTTTATTGTTCAAACACAGAGAAACTGGTCATTTCTTTCAAGGCAGTGGTGCCCTTGATTTGGTTGCCTGTCGCTATAATGTCTAGCAAAACATCAGATTATATGTCATGTAACATAAACATTTCTCTGCCAGTCATGTCGTATAGATTTTCATTGACACTGGTGGCTTTTTAACAATGAAGACAAAAACTTTGTTCATCATCGAACTACGTCTTTTGTTTTGATTGTTTTGATTTAAGAGGCTGCTAGCAGACCTAATGTAAAGATCCAAATAGTGACCAATTTTAAACACAGTTCCTAGTTGAGTTTCAAAATGCTGGTAGTGTTGTAATCAAGACCACCTAAACAGAGAGTCATGACCAAGACCAGAGTGTATTGAAACCGAGACAAGACCAAGACTTTGAGGGGTTGAGACCAAGACTAGTGCGAGCCCCATACTGCATGACACTCTTACAGTAAATGTGAGCCATGTAAAAACAAAACAAAAAAAAACAAAACTCAAGTGTGACCATGTGATCTATGTGTCTCCTTTTTCCTCTTATCATCCAATCACTTCAAGGAAGGTTTTTCTAAATTAATATCTAATCAGTTGAAGATGGATATGGTCAGGTAGGAGACACAGGCTGTTGTGGGGAGAGCACTTTGAATGAGTAGCTGAGATGAGGTCTTCTCCTCTCTGTCCTCAAAGCAAGCCTCCACTCTCCCAGTCCTAGCATGCTTTTAGCTCTTTATCACCACTGTTGTCCAGTGGTGAGAGTGTGGCTATCGATCAGGAGCTCGCCTGCTTTGCTCAGCCACCGATTAGATGGGGGGGAGAGAGAGAGAGAAGGCAGAAGGAAATGAAGGAAAAGAGGCTGAAGGGATCTCACGTTTACACAAGCTGTTGTGGAGTTGCGTCTCGGTGGAAGGAACAAACGAGCGGAGGGGGTTACCTAATAAAAGAAGGCACCTCCAGCAATTAAGCCAGCTGACAGGCAAACTGTGGCGCTTCGCTAATGTGGGCTGACAGCAGGGAAATTTGAATAACGAGGCTTGCGGGAGGAAGGAGAGAGGAATGAGGAGGTGGAGGGGTCGGTGGGGGGACTGAGGAAGAGAGATGTGTGGCGCTAATGAAACAGGTGCTTGGCAGCCCCTCCCCTCTAAGTGCAGGAATCATTGAGAGATTATCAGCATGCTTCAGCCAAGCAGATAGCAACCTGATGTAAGGTGGGAGGATGGAGGTGGGGGGGCGACGAACCTGCGTCTTTTCTTCCCCACCTGCAAGCCACTCCAACGATCCAAATCACTGCTGAATGTTGACAGTCGTGTTTATATAAAATTATTCAATCTTTAACTTCAAATGCTTTTGAGGAAGGACAGTGTATTGGGCTACATGTTTCATGGCCCTCAGAGACGGGGAGGTGTGTGTTTTTTGGCGTATGTGGGTGGATACTCAAAGATACACATTCGGGAATGTTATTCTGGGTTAGACCTACTGTCACTGCGTCCTTGGTGGTAGTTGGATGAGAGAGGAGAAGAGAGAGAGCTTGGTGGGTGTTTACTCTGATGATCGACTCTGTGGGTAAGCAGTGTAATTAGTGGCCTGACTAATGAGCTATATGAAGGGAGGCAACAGCACAGCATCTTCCCAGCTAAAAGAGACAGACAGGGAGATCCAACTCCGATTAAACAAATAAAAAACTGTGATCTTAACATTTGGCACAGTATTTTTTTATTTATTTTTTTTTTAGCCTTGTTGGCAGCACGGCTCTAGGGATGGCAGTGAGTCAGTCGATCCCACGCTTTGGTACAGACTGTAATATCTCAACAACTTTTGGCTGGATTGACATGGAATTTTGTACATGCATTGATGGTGCCCAGAGGATGAATTCTGACTGTTGGCACCTTCTGTGGCTCCTCCAGCAAGTCAAAATATCTCAACATCTACTATACGATCAGCTCAAAATGTGTACTTTCATGTTTCCCTGAACTATAGGATGAATTAAAATGGACATGTGGTCAAAATGATCTGTTCTACTGTTCAATAGGTTTTGATTTCTGACCAAATACCTGCAGAACTTAACTTACTTTTTTGTACAAGAAAAACCATGACATGAACTGGGAGGGCCAGTCATTTTTTGTTACGGTATTTATTGTAGATCACCAGTTTCATCATGATACGCTATGATATCGTTTCTTTGGATGACTAGGATATTTGCTGGTGTCATAAAGTTTGCCATGCTGCAGTTTTGCTTTCAGTCCTCTGATTGATATGAAACAATATCATCTGCCCATTTAACCCAGTCAGTTATAGAAGAAACTACCACCCCTTTTCTGTTTTTGGTGATAAAAGACAAAAAGATTAATAATTGTAAATTGTGGAGTGAAGTTTACGTAAATCCACCAACACAAGAAACATGGCTTAACAACAAGAACCTTTAACAGAAGTATAAAAATTTGGCTCAATACTATCTGTCAAGGAGACAGAACAATTTTTTTTGCTAGTCACCATTATTAGTTTAGGCCCGTGGCGTTTCACATTGCATAAATTAGCCCTGCGGCAAAGTACTTTCAAGCAAAACAAATACAATTTTATGTTTATACTTTTTCTTTCTCACTGCTTGTTTTAGTCACGGCACCTCCCAGACAGAACACCAGGTAGTATCAACAATTAGTCATCAATCAGCTAGTTAGTTAGCATGTTATGATATTAGCATTTAGCTCAAAGCACCACTTTGCCAGTACAGTCTCAAGAGGCACTGGCATGGCTGTCGACTTGTCTTTTTTTTTTGTGAACAGGCGAAATTTGATGTTGAGCTTAAACTTGTTTTGCCACCAGTGGAGTGGAGTTTTGGTTTCATGCTTGATTTTCTGATCAAAGCCGAGCTCAATCAGTGTGCAGCAGGATTTGTAATGAGGAACGCTATACAGAAAATAAACAACAAACATTACAAAGTATTGGGAGCTTCTTGTATGAAAGAACTTATAAGAATCTTGTCTTTTTTTTCTTTGCATGTGAAAAATGCATTTTCAGTTGTGGAAATTGCAAAAGAAAGAAAGGAGAATGTGAGAGGTCATCCAAGAGAAATCTATTTCTCTCCTCAGTCCCCTCCAGCCATAAGAAGAAGACACAGGAGTGTTTCTACATGAGAACCTCATATTCCTCTGGTCACACAACCACATCATAACAGTGATGGCCCTTGCCCAGCTCCATTAGCAAATTATGTATAACTGTGGGTCAGTGTGGCTAGTGCGGATTGGGACACATCTTGCGGATTCCCATTAATGTTGACGTAGGAGCTGCAGTCGTGTGCGAATACAATAAAGTGCATGTGTGCTTGTAAATACTTGTGGAAAACTGCGTCGTGCACACATCCACTTAGTGTTTGTAGTGGGCATGTGTGGGCGTGTAGTCGCGTCTGTGTGTGTGTGTGTGTACGTGTGCACATGTTTTTGTGGGGGTGGGGGGTTAGAGCAAGGATGTGAGGTCATAGTGGTTTGTTGCTTGCGGTGTAATTAGAGGTAACTCAAATGAAAACAGGAATGATTTCATTCAGTGATTGCCACACTGTTAACGGCCCCTTCATGTCAGCCTTTAACATGTTTTTCTGCTCTGTTTTTTTTCATGTGCACACATTTTGTTGTGCATTCATGACTTTGTGACCTTGGATATAATGCATGTGAAGAACATATAACCTGTTCTGTGGTTGCCATTGAGCTGGTTCTCACCATTTGGCACATTTAAAACAGCATTACTGGATTGTTTCTTATCCTACACCACTAAAGGGATGTGAGGTCTGATTTAAATCATTTCTATTCCCGTAGATGACTCGTTCACACTCTCTCTCTCATCCCCTCATCATCAGGGCCTCATTTAATCATTGCAATTGACTTAGGCCTTCGAGGGCTGAGAGAGAGATTAGTGTGAACGTAGGTGTGTATGTGTGTGTGCTCGCCTATACACCTATACATCTGATGTGACAGGGTCATATCTGGGCTTTTCCTCATTTAGCTTGTGCAGTTGGCTCTCAGGAATGGAACATGTCACAGCGGTGCTGCTGGACTGCTCAGGGCCTGTAAACACCTCCCCACTGATTTATCTAAACCGATGAGTAATCAGATGATCTCTAATCATATCAGAGAAAAGCGTTCGCCGTCCAACCTCATGCAATCCGTCCGCAGTATTACAGAACCCGACTCTACGCCTGTGTGAGCCACAGAAGATCTAGTCTGTAATTGTGTAACAGCGATTTTCAGTCTATGTAAGCTTTGTTCAAGGGCAGACGGCATGTCTCTTGTTTGCCTTCGGGCCGGGACACGGCCGAGAGGGACGGAATAACTGAGTGTTGGATTATCAGGTGAGGCTCCCAGCCTAGATCCATTCCCAGAAGTCACCAGGTCAGCTTGATGACCTGACCTCTCATTTTAAAGCCTGCTCAGCTGTTTGCTGGATCAGAAGTCGGGGCAGACTAATAGCTGTGGTTGATGGGAGGAAAAGGGCTATAAATGCTGGGATAGGATCCATGATTTTCCTGTGTTTCAGAAATGGCATCCGTCACATGCGTCCAGTCTAGTCTGGTGTGATTCATCATAACAAACCTAACCAGCAGACTGGAGTTGTGCACAAGGTCCTGAGTGGCTGAGCCAGCAGAGAGACAGTGGTTTTTCCATTACCTTTAAAAACAAAAAACAGAAAATAGACCATTCATGCCTCCATTTTTTGAGGAAGATGCTCCCTCTCCTCTCACCTGTCCTCTGGAGAAGTGACCATGTTTAAAAAGGAAAGCCACGAAAAATGTTGGAGAGGGAAAGGGAGTGATAAAAAGGAGAGAGGGGAAGGATGGTCGCCTCTTTCTTCCTCCTTCCATCCTCCTATAAAATGGCCTTGGTGCTCTTTTTTTTCCCTCGTGAAGAGTAATTGCTCTGTGTGTATGTGTGTGTGTCAGAGTTGTGTGAAACAGGAGGGGAGAGCGTGTGTGTGTGTGTGTGTGTGTGTGTGTGTGTGTGTGTGTGTGTGTGTGTGTGTGTGTGTGTGTGTGTGTGTGTGTGTGTGTGTGTGTGTGTGTGTGTGTGTGTGTGTGTGTGTGTGTGTGTGTGTGTGTGTGTGTGTGTGTTTAATCATGGGTTTTTGTGTGAGAAAAGAGGTGTGCATGTGTGAGCAACACTCAGAAAGTGTGTGCGTGTGTGTGTGTGTGTGTGTGTTGGTTGGTTTTTGTGTAAAGGAAAAGGGGTGTGTGTGTGTGTGTGTGTGTGTGTGTGTGGCTGTCTGTGCTCTAGGAGGGGATCTGGCCGACAGATTGAGAGCAGCTTGTTAGAAAGAGGAACAATGAGGCCACAGCCCCTCTCCTATCTTCTTTTTTGGTCCTTTCTTTTCTTTTTCTCTTTCCTCTCTCTTTTCTCTTCAGTTGTTTTCATCTCCTTTCAAAACAGATTCCCAGTCTTTTCGTCATTTTCTCTGTATATTTTTCGACTTTTGGGTAAAGACTTGCTAGCCTTACCCATATTATCTGTCCATTTTTACTTTCCATTTCACTCTTTTCCCGTCAATCTCTTCTCTTTATTCTACTCCTGTCTCTCTGTCTTTCTCTCTCGGTATGTATTTTCTTTGATAATGTTTCACCTGCTGAAACACATTCTGCTTTTTCTTTGTTGAAACATCTCACACTGTCACTTATTGTGTCCTTACACATGCATGTACAAACTATAGATGCTGGCACGCTCTGCTTTCGTCATGCCAACATGCAAATGCCCCGAACATCTTTCATACCCCCCCCCCCCCCCCCCCCCGGCATTCTTTTTGGCACTGGAGTTGAGCGATGTTGTGATTAACTTGTTCATTAAACATCATTAACGCGTGACAGACATCGTTGATGTGAGACTTGTGTTGTTGCCGTCGTTCAGGCCTACCCACATGTACGCCCACAGTCTTTGAACTCTGAAGAGTGGGCAGATTGTTTTCGTAGCCATTTTATTCTCATCATCCCTTTTTTAGCATTATGTCCTTACTTGCGCAACATAAATTCACAAAAATATACCTCTTTTCAACTCAGGTGGTTCAGGTGCTGGTTCGGAGCCAGTGCCTACTCTGGAACCAGTTCTTTGTGATTCGACAGATAAAGAACTGGCTGTCAGCCAGGACAACGGGTTCCAGAGTGACTGGTCGAGACTGGTCTTTGCTGGTCTAGAACAAAGAACCACTTACTTCAGGGGCTGGGGGTTGGGTTATCAAGACCAAGGACCAACAAAACTGCTCATAACCGCCATAAAACCAGAGATGGTGTAACATGTTCTGACTTGGGAGATTAAACCAAACATTTAGTCTCTGAATGCCAAATTAAAGCAGCAGTGGTCCGAGGACCAGTCACGTTTGGATGCCAATGTAGGAATGCAAAGCCAGGACCAACACTTGTAAAGAGTCGATGTAGTCCACCATAGTTGTCCCTAGCAATGCTGGAAAATTGGAAGACGTAAACAGTGATAGTCATACTGGTGGAAGGACCAACTCTGAAATCATCTCATAGATTGCATTGAGCCAGGTAGTTCTGCTGGAGTTCAACAAAAGTGCAGCTGGATTGTAACAGTGTTCACTTTACATGAAGCTTTTACAGAAATATTTAAAAATGTATTGGCAAATGTTGAAATCTGTAAATGTAACTTGCTCTGTGTCTTTAAAAGCCACCTGATTTTCATTTGCATTACAGGCTTATTCTTAGAACTTTTGATTATAAAATGTTAGGTAATACTCGCTATTTGGGGTTGTTATCAGATCAAGCAATCCTACTTGGCATAGCATCTAACTCTGTCCTCTCACAATCTTCACACCTCCCATCACAGGCTGGAAAAAGAGCAAAAACTGTTTGAATCACCGGCAAGAATTTGGCCTCTAATAAACTAACGGAGCCACATTAAAACCAGTTGGCACTTTCCTGTGAGAAAATTGAAGTATATTACTATCACTTAACCTCACCGTCATACTTGACCATCGTGAAGCCTGTGAACCGGCTGTCCCGGGCCCCTGTTGGCCTCTGCACTGTGTTATTTTGACAGAGAGCCAAGTAGACTGACAGACGGACAGCCCCCCACCACCCTCCTCGTCCAGCTCTCAGCCCCCTTTTGTCTGCCTGTCCTGCAGCATTACCCCTATGGTTGTAGTCTCCTAATTGCTCTGAACCCTGCAGAGATGGGAGACTAAGCACAGGGTTGGGAGGGGTCTTCTTCAGCCACGATGGGGTCCCTTTTTTCCCCCACTTTTCTCCCTCCCACTGCTCTATTTCTCTCTTTATTTCTTTCTTTTACTCAGACTTGCAATTAAACAAAGTGTGCTCATTTGGCTAAGAAGCTCTTGTACCTCTCAGCCCTCCCATCCAAGGCTCGGTAACACATTCACATCTGGCTCTGCTGCCGATGAGTGTCTCTGTAATAGACAGCCCCTCACAATAGTTACACACAAGCATGCTGGCGTGCATGTGCAGATGTGGTGCTCATGTTTGCTCTCTGTGGTTGTTTTATGTCCTTCTCAGATGGAGCTCCTGCTTGAGTGAAGCTTTTCTTTTACCATATTGCACATAAATTTACCAAACCATTGGCCCCAGGATTTTGACACAGTTTTGAAGAATTTTATGCAACTATCATGTACTTTTAAGTCAAATCTCTCAGTCAGCTGCCTCCTTTTTTCCTAGGCACCTCTTCAGCCACCCCCGGGGTCCTCGGCTTCTGTGGTGGCAGCTGCAGCAGCAGCAGCGGCAGCAGCATCGGGGACACCCCAGTCACTGAAACTAACCTACCCAGAAACTTTGGACCGCATCAAGGAGGAGTTTCAGTTCCTTCAGACCCAGTACCACAGGTGAGTTGTTTTTACAGTTTGTCTGCTGGTGTTTCCCCTCAAGTATCATTTCGTGTTACTGGGAATTGAGATCAAAAACAGCATTGTGTTTTTAAAAAAAAAATAAATAAATGCAAGGTTGCTTCAGGTGCACTTGAGACAATGAGATACGATTCCAGGAAAGGCGGTTGGCGTTATAGATCTGTGAGTTTGAAAGCTTATCAGATGCCACAACACCACAGAGATGTTTATAATACTTTTAAAACAGGATTTGAAACTTGGCAACAAATGTTTTACACTCTGTATGGTTGACTTAGTGGTTCACTTTAAAAAGAAATCAACTAGGAATGTGGACTTGCATGTATTGGATTGACCAGTGCAGTGTGCTACGAGATGACATTGCATTGAGTTGTTGCCAAAGTTGAGCCAAGTTCAACTTTTTTTGACATTCAGTCTTGCATTTTTTCAGAGACTATGTGATGTTTTGACTAACCTTCTTGGCACAGTTTTTGGACCAATAGTTGTATAAAAGCTGGCTGTTCTTTTTGCATTACTGTACGGTGTGCTTGATGTGCAGGAATGTGCTCAGAATGCTTTTTGAATGTGGGATTTGGGCTGGCTGTGGAGTCCCCGCCTTCCTCTCCCTCCCTCCAGTCTCTGTTCTCGTGGCACACCTTCACACGGTCCCCACCCCTTCACCCTTCTCCTCTCATCCTG
Organism: Pagrus major; assembly: GCF_040436345.1. Taxonomy (NCBI): domain Eukaryota; kingdom Metazoa; phylum Chordata; class Actinopteri; order Spariformes; family Sparidae; genus Pagrus; species Pagrus major. The sequence goes on from NC_133225.1 coordinate 14,568,191, forward strand.
CTTTGATTTGGCTGGCCAGAATCTCCCCTCCCTCCCTTTCTGTCCCACTTCAAACTTCTTTTGTACAGCCCTTGTCCACAGCCCCTCTAACCCCTGTGGCTACTGCTGCTCCTCTGTACACACAAATGCCTGTGTGCGTTGCATGTGTGTGTGTGTGTGTGTGTGTGTGCTCGCTCATGCTTCTGACTGTTCTGCTCACCACAAGCTCAACAGTCCAACTGAGTCTAGAATAACTGAACCAACACATTCAGGTACTTTTGTACGTAAACAACTGAGCAACTGGACCGCTGCAAGTATTTTTCAATGCGTTAGTACATGTAGTTCCCTTATCACGGCGGCTAACTTATGTTACGTTTGTCCTGTTGAATTAGAGTATTTTTTTATAACTCGGGGGTTAACCACCTACAATTTCAAAAAGGTTGGGATGATTTGTAAAACGTAAATAAAAACGGAGTGCAAGAATTTGCAAAAGAACTGTGTTTACTGACAACAGTTTCACAAGGTGTTCCCAAGCCTGTGTAGTAATATCCTTTTATACAATCAACCTCGCCCCATCCTTGCTTGTGAATGACTCAACCTTTTAGAAGAAGCTCCTTTCATACACGATCATGATACTATCACCTGTTGCCAATGAAGCCGTTCATCTGTGGAAAGTTCCACACAGGTGTTTTTGGAGCATTCCACCACTTTACCAGTCGTTTGTTGCCCTTGTCCCAACTTGTTTGAGACAAGTTACAGCTATCAATTTCAGAAAGAACAGATATTTACAAAAATCAATGAAGACGATGAGGCGAAACATTACATATTTTGTCTTGATATTGTATGAAGACAGATAAGTAACAAAGCCAGTAAGAAAGATTAGCAAATTATCTAATTGTTTCATTATGTTTTACACGATGTCTCAACTTTTTTGGAATGGGGTTGTGTTTATTGAATATTTCAAAATGTGTTCATTTAGGGCGGTGAGTCATAATTTGATAACAATTTGTTTCATAGTCCTAAAACCCAAAACAGTACTTGCACACTATCTACATCCAGTACTTTATTCTATATGGCTATGACAACTTCTTGGCCACAAATGATGGAAACATTTTGACCAAAATGGTTTGAGGAAGACCATATGTGGTTAAACTGTTGTCATGATGAGTCGAAGGCAACATGCACACCACTTGCTTTTTTATGGTGCAAGGAATTAAATCCTCAAAAGTAATTTCTAATGAAAATAGTACTTCCTGCACGTGTTTTTTTTTACCTTTTGCATTGATTTTTTTTATTTGAAGTCTATGTTTCGGTCACAAAGATGGGAAAATTCTTGAGAGAGGTCTTTATGACTGAAACGCTGACCTTTTTTTTTCAAAAAAAAAAAGAAAAAATATAAATCAATGCAGAGGTAAAAAAAAATGTGTGCAGGAAGTACTATTTTTCATTGGAATGAACTGTTGTCATATCCCTGAATGATGAAACGACTGGGAATGAAATAGCACCTGAAGAGAAAATAATAGTGAAAGACAACCAGATTAGGTCTAGGGCTGCAACTAACAATTATTTTCATTATTGATTAAACTGCTGATTATTTTCGTGATTAATCCATTCATTGTTCAGTCATTAACAGTCAAAACATTGTGAAAAATGCTTATTACAATTTCATAGAGCCCAAAGTGACATCTTCAAAATGCTTCTTTTGCCCAACCGACAGTCTAAAACCCAAATACTCTTCATTTACTATCATAAATTACAAAGAAAAGCAGCAAATCCTTACACCTAACAAGCTGGAACCTGCAAATATTTAACATTGTTGCTTGAAAAATGACTTAGTTTTCTTTCGATCAGTTGAACGATTAAATGAATGATCATTGCAACTATAATTGGGCCCCACATATTATGATACTGACCACCTCTCTACCATGACATGATCTGTTTGAATTTTGTGTGAATGTGGGAGCATGTTTTGTGTACTCAGTGAATCAGAGGACAACCCAGTGTTATCACCCTGTGAGCTCGTGTGAGCCCCCCTTTGAGCGGCACTGACCCAGACAAATCAAGCCATTCAGGGAACATGAATCACCCCTGGATCCACGGTTTGAGACGGCGTGATCAGCGCCACTGGCAGCCGTTCAATGTTACACCTCGTGTTACAAAACACCTGGAGCGTTGCCCTCTTGCCAAGCACCGAGAACTATCGAGGAGGATAAACAATAAATGAATGATGAGATTAAGAACACGATTGGCAACAAGAGCGAGCTTGTGATTCCATCATCATCATCCAGTTTTTAATATGACAGTGCGCTGTTGTAGCTGGCCTGGATTAGGTTTCCAGGAAAGATTTGTTTAACCTTCCTACAGGCTTCTCCAGTAATAGTCCGTCATACTGCATATGACCACAACTGAGCGCTGATTGTGTCACTGTGGCTCGTAACAATAGCAACAGTCATCATCAGAACAGATTGTGTAATCAGACTTCTTTTCACATATCTGGTGATGCATGTTTAACCTGGCAGGTAGTAGGTATGTATGTAGGTATGAACCTTTTTAATTGGATTGACTGATGGCACACCAACAGTGCTGCTAATGTTGTTTCAGAGAGATGGCAAGAACAACACTGCTGCCTTTTTGAATATGAACAAACTATGAGCTTCTTTCACTTAAAGGTACTGAGGTACGACTGCATGATACTATATTATTATTTATACTAGACTTTTAGTGGTATTGGGATGATATGATCTCATAGTCTCATAGTTTTTAATGTGAATGGGCATCATCAGCATTGACTCTTGTGTCAAATGACTCTGCAGTATACTCGGTTGTTTATTGGCTTCAGCTCCGATCGGCTGTGATAGAAACACAAGACCGAGGTGGACACACTAATTTTCGCCCCTTGTCAGGTGTGATGCTATGACACACATTTAAGATCAGGATGTTGGCTTGTTAATACTTTTCCATCAGTGTCTGTTCAAGCAGCGCTCGATCTTTGTTCAGTCAAAACTGAAGTTAAATATATTTTAAAAGAAACTGTAAGTGGCTTCCATGTCACTGCCAGAGCCTTGCCAGATGCCTGATCAGTCCTGCATTTGCACCTCTTAACTAGAGATGGGTCTTTATTTTTCCATTGTTTTGACCAGCACCTGGCAATTCCAGGACTTGGTAGGATGGCATTATCATTACCAGCCACTGGTAAAATATTTGTTGCATGGTCTTTTCCACACAAGGTCGGTAAACATGTGTCACTATATGCTTTAGTACATACACACAGATCATTGAATAATTGTTGAATAGTTCCCAGTGATTATCGAGTGGTATTTTTGCTTGAAATGCCCATCCCTAATCTCAACAGAGATAAGAAAGAAGCTAGATGTCTCACTCATTTGCTACTTCCATCATCAGCTCCGGAAAAATCTGTCTCATTCAGAATGTTATTTGTGTAAGGGTGGTTTTTTTTGTCTTCTCTGCTGGATGTAGTCTGAAGAAGTATACGATCTGCTGCTTTATGCTATTCCCTGTTTTGCTGTGTAAAAGTGGTATTCAGTGCACCTAGTTGAAAAATGCCCTCTAATACAACAGTCCTGCACTAAATTAATGTTATAATTTTAAGAATTTATGTTGATTCAACTTTATGGTCATTTTTTTATGCTGCATTATTTCATTTGGGAGGTGTTTCTAGTATTCTGTCCACCCTATTTATAATGATTAGGTGGACTAAATATCAGCTAGGTGTACCTAATAATATAAAGTGACAGATGAGTTTATATGCTAATAACAGAAAAATGTTTGGATTAATAGATTGACCCGTCCATGCTGATGTTATTTTAAATGTGTGGCATGAAAATCACCAAGCAGCCCAGTCATGCATGTCAACCTCTCTGGAGTCAAATGCTACTTTCATGTCATAAAACCACCATTATGCAGGAAAGACAGTAGAGATGTCCTTAAACATCACAAGCAGCACAGTAAACCCACTTTGGTGAAACCCTGAGAAGCTGTTGGATGTCAGTTTGCTTTGAGATCGTAACTTAAAAACTCAGTTTGGCAGCAGTTTTGGAAAGGTCCAGACAGATAGCGGTCAGTTGGATTAACAGTGGCTTTGTTTAGTCCTGCAGCAGACAGTGCGGAGCTCAGATCCACACACAGGCACCTTCATGTAATCAGAGCCTCTGGTGCACTATTCACACTGCAGGGAGGACGTGACCTGAACGCCCACAGAGCCAGACACAAAACACACTGATCCATTCAGAGAGACTCCCAATCTGATGCATGTGCTTAACACACTTGCACACATGCAAGGGCGTCCCCAATTATCTTCACACACACACACAAATAGATGCTGTCCAGAAATAGCAGGGCTTAGTTGTGTATTTTGTCTGCAGAGAAGGTGGCTGGATTCTGATAGATGTTGGATTAGACGGCAGGAAAGAGACGGAGGGAAGGGATTAGACCTGATGAGCTGCAACTGTGTGTGTGTGTGTGTGTGTGTGTGTGTGTGCTTATGTGTAGGCGGGAGGATGGATGTGTGGGTGGCGGGGTGCGATTCTAAATTTGTGTGTCTCTTGTCTCTTTGGTGGCGTGTGTGTGGTTGGTACGAAGGGATGAGAAAGATTACTGAGGAAGCTAAAGAAAGGGAAGGGTTAATTAATTAAAGGGTCATTGGTTGGTCAGCTGCTCAGGTTTTTGCTGTGTGTGTGAGTGTGTGTGTTTGTGTGTGTGTTCTAAACTATCTAAACGGGCTGTAATCAGCAGACTAAAGGGAGATGGGAGGAGCTGCTGACACAGGGCTCTCATTACTGTAATTCTCTCTCTATAAACACACAGCCATATATCAGTCATAATGCAACGTGTGTGTGTGTGTGTGTGTGTGTGTGTGTGTGTGTGTGCGCGCACGCGCGTGTGTGTGGTCTGCAGAGTAAGATGGGCTCTCTGCTCGCCGCTTACATGCTGCCACACTTTGCTTACGAGCCCCTCCACTCATCTCTGCCCAAATACATAGCAGTAGTAACATCTGCCACACGCACCTTGAGCGTGTGTGTTGTCTTTAAAATACTCAGCCGTCACCATCAGATGCTCCAGTTTGCTCATTCATATAAAATTGCTGTCGCAGGTTAATCTCTGGTCGTCATCATTCACAGTAGTGCTGAGGTAATTTGTCCATTTAGCAATTCTTTAAATGGCAGAAAATTTGTGTTGATAGTTTGTCGTTTGTCAGTGAAAAGTTCCAGACATCATTCTGTTTTCTGTTTTCTATTGAACACCTTTGGGCTGTCAGCTGGACAAAACAAACAATTCAAAGGTTTCCCTTGGGCTTTGCGCCAAGTTTTAATGGAAACCTTTTATTATTTTTGAAAGTTTTTTAGACTAAGTGATCTCAAGAACTGTTTGAAGTGCATCATTAGTGAAAATAATTGTTTGTAGACCAGAAAAGATTAGTTGATTTTACCAATAAACTTTATCATCTTAAAGGACATGAGTACACTGAAACCTGCTGAGAGTTTAATAATAATAGATTATCCCCAGCGTCTCTTTCTGCATTATAATATACATTTAAAAAAAAAAGATGTAGTGGTGGATAACTGGGGATGCACGATGTGGATTATTTTAAAACGTTACAGATAACCAATAATTGCCTGCTTCTTGCACCATTTTTTTACATTTTCATTTTTGTGTTTTTAAAAAGTTCCACGTGTGTACTTTATGTTCATCTGAGGGTTAAAAGGCTAAGATGTAGTGGGTAAAGATAATTGATTTAATATTCCAAAGGTCTTACCATCTGACATCAGTTACCCACAAAAACAAAGAACAGATCTGACTCTTCAAATTTTAATTAATTTTTTTCTAGTAAAACACCTTGAAAAATGTCAAACATACTTCAGCTTTTATAGAGCATTTTGCTCTTTTTAAATAATTGCTTTGACATAATCTGTCAAGTGACACGTCAATTGTATTAAATACTTACAAATACAAAAATAGAGGCTTTTATAAAACAAGGGCCTATGGCTGCTTTGACTGCAGATAACACCATAATAAATGGTAAGAATTAGGGATGAGTTGTACTACTTTGAGTGCATGAGGATGAGGTAGGGAGAGAATACCTGGGTTTCGGATGTGCCATTAGCCAGTGAAGTCTTTGGTCTTCACCCAAGGAAAAGGTGCTGGTCTTCAAGTGCAATGGATATCAAGGAAAAAGAGGAAACTATGAAGTATCTTCAGAGTACACATGCATCCAGAAAGGCTGTGTGTGTACAGATGTAATTAGATAAAGTGTGTGTGTGTGTGTGTGTGTGTGTGTGTGTGTGTGTGTGTGTGTGTGTGTGTGTGTGTGTGTGTGTGTGTGTGTGTGTGTGTGTGTGTGTGTGTGTGTGTGTGTGTGTGACATTTATGAAAGAGCAGCCCTTACAGTGAGTCTGGCAGCAGAGAGGACTACAGTTGGCCTGCTATTGTGCGACGAGATCCCAGCTCTGTTTTGTGTGTGCATGTGTAGGTGTGTGTATTTGCTCTTGTACACACCCTTGAGAGATGATGAAAGAGCACACAGGCGAGTTGGGTGGGTCCCTGGTGTGCATGTTTGAGTGCGAGAGTGTGTTTAAAGAGAGAGGGGGACTGGGAGAGAAGCTGAAGGTTTTTCCAGCGGAGCAGTGGGGAGGAAAGGTTGATCAATAGTTAATGTGATGTAAAGTGAACAGTCACATACCTGCAGGCGGGCGGGCTAAATGGTCCTGACACTGTAAAGGCACGACACCAGGGCAGCCACTACATGGCTCCCATCAGTGTATGTGTGTGTGTGTCTGTGTGTGTGTTCTGTACTGGCTGGTAGCTCTGTATCTGTATAGCACGTGTGTCACTTATGATGTCTGTTTGCCAAAGACAGCGCTGAGCTCCAGACGGCAGAACAAGTGATGGTGGATCCACACTTGGTAGCAGCAGCCAGGATTAATAAGCATCAGTAGGTTTAGTGTTGGCTGATCCGCCTGGAAATGTTTTCACATTGAAAATGTTCCTATTTTCTGATAATGATGTTTATCAGCATGTATGCTTTATTCTGACACAGTTAGTCCTTTTTTAATTGATAAATCATCATCAGAAAAATGATACATAATATCAATGTTGGTAATCATTTGTTACTCATTAAGAAGTTCTTTGTTTATATTATTGAAAATTGAATATCTTTGGTTTTTGATAGAAGAATTTGGGGTCTGTGAACTTTTGATTAATTGAGAAAATAAATGGCAGATTAGTCGATAAGGAAAATAATTGCAATTTGCAGCCATCAGTACTGATACCAATCAGCTCTGTTGAAGATACATTATTTTCAGAAATGTCAACATGACTTTTACAAATAACTAATAAGCTAGACCGACTGATATCTGCCTATCACAGATATATTGGTATGTTGCCCGATATTTTTATAATGCATAGAAAAATGCCTAGGATATGTATAATTATGAAATTACCACTAAGTTCACTGTTTTAGCGCACTGATGTCACTTTAGACGATAAAGTTTATTGTTTAACTCTAAATAATCCTGCCTGTGGTGCATATGTTTCAAACCACATTTGAGGAATCATTGCGTTAAATGTGTGTATATCAGACAGAATCCTTTTCTTCCGAATATCTGTGTCGGCACCAAAAATCAAGTATTGATCGGGCCCTACAAATAACAAAACAAAACCTCCGCAAGTGCTTGAATAAGTCTTAGCACAAGCTTTGTTCTAACAAAATACTCCAAAATTACAATTTAAGAAAATAAACATAATCATTTTTCATCAGGACTAAAAATCTGACCAAGCATTTAAAACATTATGTAACTTTTTACCTTAAAATAACAACTTCAAATTCATGTTGATGGTACAGTTGTAATAGGGTGAATGGTGTTTCTGTCTCCGCGCCCCTGTCACTTGTTTCTGCACTATGTAACTTCAGTGAGAGGGTAGGATCACAGTCTTACATACATGTTTACTTCAAGAAACAAGTTGTCAACATGACATTGTTACGGCGTTATGAGTTTTGTTTGTAGTTAGCATCTACATTACGTCTGACAAATTGTTACAGACCTGAGATTTGTATTTACGACAGTGGTGTTGCACTCGGAAACTGCGGGGGGCGCCAAATTGCACAAAATGCCAATTGCTCTATAATGTTGCTTTAATGCCAGCTTCAGTGCTGCACACACTTTCTAGTCCCTACTCAAAAAGCATTATGTTTTAGAGCTGCAAGTCAGTTATTTTTTTCCCATTGATTAATCTGCGGATAATTTTCCTGAGTAGTCATTTTGGTCTATAAAATGTCAATAAATGTCCACCATAATTTCCAAAACGCCAAGCTGACGTATCTGGATTGCTTGTGAGCAAGTAAATCAGCAACAAGTCACATCTGCAAAGCTAAAACTAGGACATCTTTAACATTTTAGTTTAAACATGGATATAAATGACTAATTTATTATCAACATTGTTGCAGATTAATTTTCTGTTAATCAAATTATCAATCACTCAAGAAACCGTTTAATGTCTTTCCATTTCTAGCCATAGATATGACCGGAAATGTTGTATCGTTTACAATGAAATGTTCCAAGTTTGAGGCTGTACAGTGTTTGTTTAAACCGCACACAGGCTGCTAGAAGGAGAGGATGAACTTTTATCCTTTTTAAGTCGAATGGCTTTTTGGTGCTGCTGTGTACCAAATCCATCATTATTAGTGTCTTTTGTTTTGAAAGACAATTGATGTTCTCTTGAATTTTATCTGTGTAAAATATCACAGTTATTGTTGGAGAAATATCCAACAACCAGAAGCAATGGATAAGTGTTTTATAGAACAGAAAAAAACTGAAAGTCTTTGTTCCTTTTAGTGAAATAATCAATGGGGGAATAGTGAAAGTAAAAGTATTGTGAAGAAAAAAACAAGCACTGGGAGGAGTTGACATTTTTACAATACCCAGCAGCCCATTTCAAACATGGAGACTAAAAAGCCAGTCGGCACATTTCTACAAAGTGCAGGATCTTAATTAGATGCTTCAGTCTCTGTAGGCCCTCGTTAGAGTGTGTGTGTGTTCTGCCTGTGTTTATTTAGCAGGTTTGTGTGTATGTGTGGGTTTACATACTGCACTGTGCGTGTGCTCACACGTGTGGGTTTTGTCTGTGTGTGTGACTACATGTTCTCACTATATGCTGCAAGTATGTTGGTTTAGTGTCTACAAGCACACGCACACACACACACACACACACTTGGAGCATGGAAGCTTTTAGGTGTGTGTGTGTGTGTGTGTGTGTTTTCAGTAGCAGTGCAGCACTGACAGAGCTGTCTGAAGGCTGGCAGGCTGCAGATTTGTAGCGCATTCGGCTGATCATCTTATCTCCTGTCACCGCCAGTGAAAGATTGGAGGAACCGAGCCCACCGTGACACACACACAAGCACGCACACACACACACACATATGCACACAAACATGCGCGCACACACACACATACACAGTCATATCTGCTTTTTTTTCTTGCTGCTTCTTTCTCTCTCGCTCACTCAATCTTGTTTTTTTTCTCTGTCTTTCTCTGCTTCCTCCAAACCTCCTCTCCCTCCCTCTCTCTCAGTAAATGGTGCTGAGCCAAACACTAATTATTACAGGCAATCATTTCGACATGAAATACCCACTTCCTGCTCACCGCTCTCCTCCCCTCTCTCCCCCTCATTTTTCTCCCTCCTCCAACTCTTTTATGCTCCTACAGTCACATAATGGCGCACACACACACACACACACACACACACACACACACACACACACACACACACACACACACACACACACACACACACACACACACACACACACACACACACAGTAATTCCATTCCTTGAAGTCCATTTTGTGGGGAATGATTATTTCTTTCTGAGTGCGACCTTGGGGTCTTTCCTGTAAGAAGAAGAAGTGTCTGCCTGCACTGTGTGTGTGTGTGTGTGTGTGTGTGAGAGAGAGAGATTGTGTGTACGTTTGCTTTGCAACCTTGTAATGCTGTTGTGCAATTTCAAGAGCACGGCGCCAAAAACAGAGAACTGATTTTAGAGGTGATTTTAGAGACATTGATTTTTTTTTTTTCCTGGCTCTCTTTAGTTGTATTTAATAGAACCGCTGACTGCTACTCATTTGCTACAACAGAATCTTATGAGCCGAGGTAGTTTTGGGGATGTGGCATTTTTCTCTCAAAATGACCTGTTGGTGTAAGAAAGCATGCATCCATAAACCATAATTTGGAGCTGAAATGATACGTTGAAAAATTGGTTGATTAGTTGATCTACAATAAATTAATTAGATGGTTTCTTGTGTATGTTTTGGCCATTTTATGGCTTTGTTAGATGAATGAGAGTCCAGAGAAAAGAGGGGGGAGACAAAGAGAGAGAGAGAATAGGTAACAACAGGTCCGCAGCTGGACTTGAACCAATGGGGACAACAAACTGACTTTAAAGGAAAACACAATTTCAAACTGTTTTACTTTGTTCATATTTGCTGGACCCTGCCACCTTTATTGTTTCAGTGTTTTCCTCGGAGGACAGCTTGTTTATTTAGTCATGGAAAAATGTCTGAGTGTGTATTATTTCCTTATTATTTTTGTAAATATTACATTTCTGAGTTTGAATTTCATTTCCAAAACACCTCTAATTTTTCTTATTCAGCAGCTTAACAACAACAAAATAATGAATAAAATATGACTTCAGCTGAGTGAAACTGTAGAAAAGATAGACAGAAGCAACAGTTCATGATAAGCCCCGCACGCATAAGCTAATTGGCTGTCCCAGGGCTCCTGCTAACTAGCCAGATGTTGCTAGTCCTCTCCACCTAACGTTACACTTAACGACAAACCAGGTTCAGATGGTTGGCACAAAATCAAACCAGTTGAAGCTCATACACTAATGAAAAGTGATAAATCAAAAAAAATAATCAACTGATTAATTGCTATTGAAACTGATTTTTAGTACGAATCGAAGCATTTAAACATAGGAATTTCACAACAATCACTCTTATTGTCTCTGTGTCGATCAATAACTGTTTATATGTTGTGTGTGTGTGTGTGTGTGTGTGTGTGTGTGTGTGTGTGTGTGTGTGAGATTGTACGTGTGTGTCTAGTCATTTCTTCCCCGAGCTCATCCCAAGTTTATGTCGTGATGAACACACCAGCAGTCGTGCACACAAACACACATAGTCGAAGTAGTTCACAGCCCGGCTGTGAGTGACTTGTGCCGAGAGGCAATTCCACTGTAATAAAATCTGTAGGGTGGGGGGGTTTAATCCTCACTACCCCCCTCTCCTCCACCAACACCACCAACCTCTCCCACTTTTCGTCCTGCTTCTCTCCCTCTCCTCCCTCGTCCTCTTCTCCTCAACTGGCTGGCAATGATAAATGAGTCAATTATGTGTGTGTGTGCACGCAGCACTGGAGAAGGGGAGCGGATGGGACCGTTATTACCTGTTGCGGCTGGGGGTAATGTTGCGATATTAATCATATTCTAATTTTCCTCCACCAAACGACCCCCCCACCACCACCACCTCCCTCCAACGTCCCACCTCATCTCACCACACCGCAACCCCCCCCATCAATCTATCTGCCGCCCGCAAAAACAAGTCGGCGTAAAAAGCCGAAGGCCCAAAATATACAACCTCTCTGGGGAGGGAGGGAGTTGCAGAGGTAACAAGGGAGGTGTTTGTGTGCCTGGACCTGATATACAAATACATTTTGGAAATGGAGGAGTATGTGTGTGTCTGTCTGTGTGTGTTTGCAAATCCAGCCAGTGGCATTATCCAGTTTTAGAGGACACTGGGGACTGGTTTGGGTGCGAGGAGAGACAGGCAGACACAGAGGACGCAGAGAAATATAGGACACATGGGAGAGGTGTTTGGCTGCTATCACTTCAGAGATGTGTGAGTGTGTGTAAGCGAGAACTTCCACCTCAGGCCTCACTGTAGCTGTGGTAGCCTGACATGCTCAAAGACTGAGCAGCAGAGACCGGTCATGTCCTGACCACAAGAAGAGAGAGAAGAAACAGAAAAAAAGCAGATTTATTACACATCCAGACAGATCTGGCCCCCTTTTGACCCACTTAAAGCAGAAGCTTCGACTTCAGTGAAACTTGGCAAAGTGTGCTGCCGAAGGTGAAAGAAGGAGGGGAACGGAAAGACAGACAGACAGAGAGAGAGACAGACGGACTGGCTGGTAATTGGGTAAGCAACAAAATGAGGAGGAGTGGAGGGCACATGGATAGATTGAAAATTGTCCAGAGAGAGACACCTTGGATGTGCCTGCCTGCAGTCTTGGCTGGGTTTCAGGCTCCGAGCGTGACTTCGTCTATTTCTGCTCTGCTCTGAGGTGATAATGGGCTGTCAGCACCCCAGTCACCCTGCTCCCTCCTCCCCCACTGAGTGTGAGGGAGAGGGAGAGGAGAGGAGGCAGAGAGAGTGAGTGAGCAGAGAGTAATTTGTTGTCATGTTGCTAATTGCATTTTGTATTTTTTATTTGGGATATGATAAACATCAAAACTCTTCTCCTCCTCTCACTCTGTTGCAGTTTGAAACTGGAATGTGAGAAACTGGCTACAGAGAAGACAGAGATCCAGAGACACTACGTTATGGTGAGACACACACACACACACACACACACACACACACACACACACACACACACACACACACACACACACACACACACAGGCCATGTCTCTACGCATTCACTCACAACAAGTGCAGTGCCAAGTCCACTGAATCCCTTTCATCTGCTAACAGCTGCCAAACAACACCCACCAAAAACCACCACACAACCACACACCAGACCACACACACGACCACACACACACACATAATACAGGACTGCAGAATAAACAGCACTTACATGGGCGTGCGATCTTGTGCATGCAAGTGTTTCTTTTTGTGTCTGAGAAATGTAGTCCCGGGCTGTGCTGCTGATGTGTCTACATCTGTATAGGCCTGTGTAACCAACCAACCTTATAATACAGTTTTATGTTCAGGACCCAAAGAAGACTACAAGCACATCCGTGTGCTTTTAATGGGGATCCTTAAATAAACATAAACAAACTCTGAAGTGCTGAAAGCCCGCATTCAATCTCTGTTTTGATTCTTACTCTTCTCTATACTTTATACTGATCACGTTGTTGATTTAAATAAAATTTTACCCTGTTTCATTTCGGAAAACTTTGTTTAAGAAAGGTACTAAGAAAAGAGTAAGTTTGGTATCTGTACTGAACCATAGGTAGGATATCGATAGAACTGACAACACCCATCTTTGTGTGCCTGTTACAGTTGGCAGCGGGGGCGAACTGGGATGATAATTCAGGCTGAGAATCTAACATCAATCCAAGCAAAGCAGATCACTTACACTGCGTTTTTGTCATTATTTTTAAGATTACTATGTATGCCAGGAACATATCTCTTACTTTTAGTTTACAAAAAACATCCAAAATATTTAAAAACTGCCTCAGAGCTTTGACTACACATGAATTTCATCATGGCCCTCTGATGGCTCAGAGTATGATGCTTTCCCCTTGACATAAAAGACTATGCAGTTCTTTATTTTCCAGATTCTTCTGCTTCCCACAGCATAATTATGTTTTTTTAGAACATTGAATCAACTCAGGAAAGGTAGCTGTGATACGACGTGCTGAGAGCTGCCCTCTTGTGTTTTTTCTTTTTTAAACACTAACCATGTCCGCTGCTTGTGATATCTGTAATTTTACATCATTTAGCGTCACTTTCCTCCTGGGCTTTTATCCTGCAAATGCACTCCTTCTTGGCTCTACCTTTTCTCTTTGTCCATTTCTCTCTCTCTCTCATCTGTGGTATCGACTTTCTCGCTTTACCGCGGCCACCTTCGCACTCCTCATTTTGACTGAAAGTTGTGTTGATTTTTATGTTCCTGTGTATGTGCATGCCAATTCTCCGAGTGCTCCCGACGACCAATCTGCACCTGGTTGGCAGCACTGATGTAATAAAGGGTTAATTCACCTCAAAAGTTTTTTAACTTACCTTAATTTTAACTTATCTGCCTCTTCTCTGATTTTAATTCTTTTAAGTCGGGAGGAAAAAACAAAAGAAAAAGTTTTATGATGTTGGTGTATGGTACAGTATCTGTGTTACATTAGTGGTTGTCTTGGCGTCAACTAAAGGTAACTTGGGGAGTTTTTGACCTCAAGTAGTGTTGTGGAAGTGTTTTTTAATGAGTGGGTCCCTGTTTTGTTTGTCTAATGCACACCAACAAGGATGCATATGTGTCAGTAATGTGCCAACAATGGCAGGGAAAGGGACTGCAAGCTAGAAAACATAGATCAGAATATTTAAAAACTTAGTTTGGAAAATGTTTTATGAGGATGGATTTGTATGTTTTGTTGAATAACACTGAATTTAAACATATGTTTTATTTGTTTACCAGAAAACTGCACAGTGTAGTGAAAGTTTCCGTATACATTCATACATTATCTACAGTTGAGCCCAGTGGGAATCAAACCTCAAACCTTGGACAGAGTTGCTGATGAACACTGTCAAAGATGTTCCCTGAGTTTCAAGCAAAAATCAGAGCCTTGAATATGATTTTTTTACTGGTTAAATTGTCCTCTATGCCAATAACTTTGGGTTTTAGACTGTTTATTTGAGCTTTTAGAAATCACTGTGGGAATTTGTCTTTATTTTATAACATTATAAAGATTAATCTGTTAATGAAGACAATATTTGATGGTGAGAACTGTTGTTGCAGCTCTTCACTTCACCCATGGAGCGATGCAGACTCGTAATTGTTTTACTTGCTGTCTCACAGGTTGTCAGTCATTCCCGCCCACACTCTGCTCTGTTAGAGGTTAGTGTTATCACATGGTGTTTTCTCTGAAAACTGCTGCTTGATAGATGTTCCTCTTAAGTTTAAGCTTTTGCATCTCATCACTGAGGCCAGGAGACGATCTAGAAGCACTTTGTATGAATAATTGTGGCTTTATAATCAGTGAAGGATACATTATCAGTAAAGGCTAAAACTCTTTGTCTGTCTGTAAATCTACAGCCTTGATTTACCTGTGATCAGAGCCACACACAACCACAGCTGACTGAGTGGAGGCTGCCCAAAACCTGCTGAGCCAAAAGAGAGCTATGTGGCAATCTTGGCACAGAGCGGGGACTTGTGGGGGGATTGAAGTTTTAGTGATGGGTGGAGGAGGGGGTGGGGGTGGGGGGTTGCTGGCATCAAGCACAGACCAGGTCTCCTTTCCTGGCTGATGATTTGGGTTTGGATGAGTTTGGATGTTGCTAAGCAACAGGCGAAACTTGGCACAACGACTGCCAAGCAGAGCCGCCAGCTGCCAGGAAAGGCTTCTTTTATGGTGGCACACACACAGAAAGAGGAGCGTGTGCACACGCACAGAAAACACACACACACACACACACACACACAAAGCACATAGATACACACGCCCACACAGTTGCAGGCTTGTGCTGCAAACACACACACCTGCTCGCACACACAAATGCACACACGCATGTTAACTGCCAGGAGAGATGTCTGGAGAGAGAGGACCCCTGCCATCTCCTCTCCCGTCCTGCCAGCCTGTTCTGGCTGCCCAACTGCCAATCTCCTCTCTCCACAACCAGTCACACTGAAAAGCAAATGTCAGCCTGTCACTTTCCGAGGCATCTGACTTTAAAATGCTCTCCTTTTTTTCGTCCATCTCCGAAGGTAGAGAGAGGAAGAGACCCTCACCTGTCTGTCTCTCTCTGTGGCATTCATCTCCTCCCGCGCTCCTCGCAGCTCCTTGTGCTTTTGGGTAAAAGCCAGGGTCAAATAGCTTGCATTAGACATGATTATTGCAATAGTCTGTCACCTTCTTCTGCCCGGT